>NW_027478455.1:426159-517013 GCF_051014685.1 Ptiloglossa arizonensis | reverse complement strand
ATCGAAACGGACAAACGGAGAAACGGAGAAACGATGAAACGAAGGAAGAAACGGAGAAACGAAGAACGAAATGGAGAAACGAAGAATGAAACGGAGAAACGGAGAAAGAAACGGAGAAACGAAGAAAGAAACGGAGAAACGGAGAAAGAAACGGAGAAACGAAGAAAGAAACGGAGAAACGAAGAAAGAAACGAAGAAACGAAGAAAGAAACGGAGAATCGGAGAAATAAATGGAGAAACGAAGGAATAAACCGAGAAACGGAGAGAGAAACGGAGAAACGAACAAAGAAACGGAGAAACGAAGAACGAAACGGAGAAACGAACAAAGAAAGGGAGAAACGAACAAAGAAACGGAGAAACGAAGAAAGAAAACAAGAAACGAACAAAGAAACGGAAAAACAAACAAAGAAACGGAGAAACGAAGAAAGAAACCGAGAAACGGAGAAATAAATAGAGAAACGAAGAAATAAACGGAGAAACGAAGAAAGAAACGGGGAAACGAGAAAGAAACGGAGAAACGAAGAAAGAAACGGAGAAATGAAGAAAGAAACGGAGTAACGAAGAAAGAAACGAAGAAACGAAGAAACGAAGAAAGAACCGGAGAAACGAAGAAAGAAAGGGAGAAACGAAGAAAGAATCGGAGAAACGAAAAAAGAAACGGAGAAACGAAGAAAGAACCGGAGAAACGTAGAAATAAATGGAGAAACGAAGAAATAAACGAAGAAACGAACAAGGAAACGGAGAAACGAAGAAAGAAATGGAGAAACGGAGAAATAAATGGAGAAACGAAGAAAGAAACAGAGAAACGAACAATGAAACGCAGAAACGAACAAAGAAACGGAGAAACGAAGAAAGAAACGGAGAAACGAAGAAAGTAACGGAGTAACGAAGAAAGAAACGAAGAAACGAAGAAAGAAACGGAGAAATAAATGGAGAAACGAAGAAATAAACGGAGAAACGAAGAAAGAAACGGTGAAACGAAGAAATAAACGGGGAAACGAAGAATGAAAAGGAGAAACGAAGAAAGAAACGGGGAAATAAATGGAGAAACGCAGATATAAACGGAGAAACGAAGAAAGAAACGGAGAAACGAAGAAACGATAAAAGAAACGGAGAAACGAAGAAAGAAACGGAGAAACGAAGAAAGAAACGGAGAAACGAGGAAAGAAACGGAGAAACGAAGAAAGAAACGGAGATACGAAGAAAGAAACGGAGTAACGAAGAAAGAAACGAAGAAACGAAGAAAGAACCGGAGAAACGAAGAAAGAAACGGAGAATCGGAGAAATAAATGGAGAAACGAAGGAATAAACCGAGAAACGGAGAGAGAAACGGAGAAACGAACAAAGAAACGGAGAAACGAAGAAAGAAACGGAGAAACGAACAAAGAAAGGGAGAAACGAACAAAGAAACGGAGAAACGAAGAAAGAAACGGAGAAACGAACAAAGAAAGGGAGAAACGAACAAAGAAACGGAGAAACGAAGAAAGAAAACAAGAAACGAACAAAGAAACGGAAAAACAAACAAAGAAACGGAGAAACGAAGAAAGAAACCGAGAAACGGAGAAATAAATAGAGAAACGAAGAAATAAACTGAGAAACGAAGAAAGAAACGGGGAAACGAGAAAGAAACGGAGAAACGAAGAAAGAAACGGAGAAATGAAGAAAGAAACGGAGAATCGAAGAAAGAAGCGGAAAAACGAAGAAATAAACCGAGAAACGGAGAAAGAAACTGAGAAACGAAGAAAGAAACGGAGATACGATGAAAGAAACGGAGCAACGAAGAAAGAAACGAAGAAAGAACCGGAGAAACGAAGAAAGAAAGGGAGAAACGAAGAAAGAATCGGAGAAACGAACAAAGAAACGGAGAAACGAAGAAAGAACCGGAGAAACGTAGAAATAAATGGAGAAGCGAAGAAATAAACGGAGAAACGAACAAGGAAACGGAGAAACGAAGAAACGAAGAAACAATGAAAGAAACGGAGAAACGAACAAAGAAACGGAGAAACGAAGAAAGAAACGGAGAAACGAAGAAAGTAACGGAGTAACGAAGAAAGAAACGAAGAAACGAAGAAAGAAACGGAGAAACAAAGAAAGAAACGGAGAAACGAACAAAGAAACGGAGAAACGAAGAAAGAAACGGAGAAACGAAGAAAGTAACGGAGTAACGAAGAAAGAAACGAAGAAACGAAGAAAGAAGCGGAGAAATAAATGGAGAAACGAAGAAATAAACGGAGAAACGAAGAAAGAAACGGTGAAACGAAGAAAGAAACGGGGAAACGAAGAATGAAAAGGAGAAACGAAGAAAGAAACGGAGAAATGAATGGAGAAACGAAGATATAAACGGAGAAACGAAGAAAGAAACGGAGAAACGAAGAAACGATAAAAGAAACGGAGAAACGAAGAAAGAAACGGACAAACGAAGAAAGAAACGGAGAAACGAGGACAGAAACGGAGAAACGAAGAAAGAAACGGAGATACGAAGAAAGAAACGGAGTAACGAAGAAAGAAACGAAGAAACGAAGAAACGAAGAAAGAACCGGAGAAACGAAGAAAGAAAGGGAGAAACGAAGAAAGAATCGGAGAAACGAACAAAGAAACGGAGAAACGAAGAAAGAACCGGAGAAACGTAGAAATAAATGGAGAAACGAAGAAATAAAGGGAGAAACGAACAAGGAAACGTAGAAACGAAGAAAGAAATGGAGAAACGAAGAAATAAACCGAGAAACGGAGAACGAAACTGAGAAACGAAGAAAGAAACGGAGTAACGAAGAAAGAGACGAAGAAACGAAGAAAGAAACGGAGATACGAAGAAAGAAACGGAGAAACGAAGAAATAAACCGAGAAACGGAGAACGAAACTGAGAAACGAAGGAAGAAACGGAGTAACGAAGAAACGAAGATAGAGACGGAGATACGAAGAAAGAAACGGAGAAAGGTACAAAAAAACGGAGAAAGGTACAAAGAAACGGAGAAACGAAGAAAGAAACGGAGAAACAGAGAAATAAATGGAGAAACGAAGAAATAGACGGAGAAACGAAGAAAGAAACAGAGAAACGAAGAAAGAAACGGAGAAACGGAGAAAGAAACGGAGAAACGAACAAAGAAACGGAGAAACGAAGAAAGAAACGGAGAAACGAAGAAAGAAACGGTGAAACGAAGAAAGAAACGGAGAAACGAACAAACAAACGGAGAAACGAACAAAGAAACGGAGGAACGAAGAAAGAAACGGAGAAACGAAGAAAGAAACGGAGAAACGGAGAAATAAATGCCGAAACGAAGAAATAAACGTAGAAACGCAGAAAGAAACGGAGAAACGAAGAAAGAAACGGAGAAACGAAAAAAGAAACGGAGAAACGAACAAAGAAACGGAGAAACGAAGAAAGGAACGGAGAAACGGAGAAATAAATGGAGAAACGGAGAAACGAATACAGAAACGGAGAAACGAACAAAGAAACGGAGAAACGAAGAAAGAAACGGAGTAACGAAGAAAGAAACGGAGAAACGAACAAAGAAACGGAGAAACGAAGAAAGAAACGGAGAAACGAAGAAAGAAACGCAGAAACGAAGAAAGAAACGGGGAAACGAAGAAAGAAACGGAGAAACGAAGAAAGAAACGGAGAAACGAAGAAAGAAACGGAGAAACGAAGAAAGAAACGGAGAAACGAAGAAAGAAACGGAGAAACGAAGAAAGAAACGGAGAAACGAACAAAGAAACGGAGAAACGAACAAAGAAACGGAGAAACGAACAAAGAAACGGAGAAACGAAGAAAGAAACGGAGAACTAAATGGAGAAACGAAGAAATAAACGGAGAAGCGAACAAGGAAACGGAGAAACGAAGAAAGAAACGGAGAAACGGAGAAATAAATGGAGAAACGATCAAAGAAACGGAGAAACGGTGAAATAAATGGAGAAACGAAGAAATAAACGTAGAAACGATGAAAGAATCGGAGAAGCGAAGAAAGATACGGAGAAACGAAAAAAGAAACGGAGAAACGAACAAAGAAACGGAGAAACGAAGAAAGAAACGGAGAAACGGAGAAATAAATGGAGAAACGGAGAAACGAAGAAAGAAACGGAGAAACGAAGAAAGAAACGGAGAAACGAAGAAAGAAACGGAGTAACGAAGAAAGAAACGGAGAAACGATCAAAGAAACGGAGAAACGGTGAAACGAACAAAGAAACGGAGAAACGAAGAAAGAAACGGAGAAACGAAGAAAGAAACGGAGAAACGAAGAAAGGAACGGAGAAACGGAGAAACGAACAAAGAAACGGAGAAACGAAGAAAGAAACGGAGAAACGAAGAAAGAAACGGAGAAACGATCAAAGAAACGGAGAAACGGTGAAATAAGTGGAGAAACGAAGAAACAAACAGAGAAACGGACAAAGAAACGGACAAACGAAGAAAGAAACGAAGAAACGAAGAAAGAAACGGAGTAACGAACAAAGAAACGAAGAAACGGAGAAACGAACAAAGAAACGGAGAAACGAAGAAAGAAACGGAGAAACGAAGAAAGAAACGGAGAAACGAAGAAAGAAACGGAGAAACGATCAAAGAAACGGAGAAACGGTGAAATAAATGGAGAAACGAAGAAACAAACAGAGAAACGGACAAAGAAACGGAGAAACAAACAAAGAAACGGAGGAACGAAGAAAGAAACGGAGAAACGAAGAAAGAAACGGAGAAACGGAGAAATAAATGGAGAAACGAAGAAATAAACGTAGAAACGAAGAAAGAAACGGAGAAACGAAGAAAGAAACGGAGAAACGAAAAAAGATACGGAGAAACGAACAAAGAAACGGAGAAACGAAGAAAGAAACGGAGAAACGGAGAAATAAATGGAGAAACTGAGAAACGAAGAAAGAAACGGAGAAGCGAAGAAAGAAACGGAGAAACGAAGAAAGAAACGGAGTAACGAAGAAAGAAACGGAGAAACGAACAAAGAAACGGAGAAACGAACAAAGAAACGGAGAAACGATCAAAGAAACGGAGAAACGGTGAAATAAATGGAGAAACGAAGATACAAACAGAGAAACGGAGAAAGAAACGGACAAACGAAGAAAGAAACGGAGAAACGAAGAAAGAAACGGAGTAACGAACAAAGAAACGAAGAAACGGAGAAACGATCAAAGAAACGGAGAAACGATGAAATAAATGGAGAAACGAAGAAACAAACAGAGAAACGGACAAAGAAACGGACAAACGAAGAAAGAAACGGAGAAACGAAGAAAGAAACGGAGTAACGAACAAAGAAACGAAGAAACGAAGAAACGAAGAAAGAAACGGAGAAACGAACAAAGAAACGGAGAAACGAAGAAAGAAACGGAGAAACAAAGAAAGAAACGGAGAAACTAAGAAAGAAACGGAGAAACGAACAAAGAAACGGAGAAACGATCAAAGAAACGGAGAAACGGAGAAATAAATGGAGAAACGAAGAAACAAACAGAGAAACGGACAAAGAAACGGAGAAACGAAGAAAGAAACGGTGTAGCAATCAAAGAAACGGAGAAACGGTGAAATAAGTGGAGAAACGAAGAAACAAACAGAGAAACGGACAAAGAAACGGACAAACGAAGAAAGAAACGGAGAAACGAAGAAAGAAACGGAGTAACGAACAAAGAAACGAAGAAACGGAGAAACGAAGAAAGAAACGGAGAAACGAAGAAAGAAACGGAGAAACGAAGAAAGAAACGTAGAAACGAAGAAAGAAACGGAGAAACGAACAAAGAAACGGAGAAACGAACAAAGAAACGAAGAAACGATCAAAGAAACGGAGAAACGGTGAAATAAATGGAGAAACGAAGAAACAAACAGAGAAACGGACAAAGAAACGGACAAACGAAGAAAGAAACGGAGAAACGAAAAAAGAAACGGAGTAACGAACAAAGAAACGAAGAAACGGAGAAACGATCAAAGAAACGGAGAAACGATGAAATAAATGGAGAAACGAAGAAACAAACAGAGAAACGGACAAAGAAACGGACAAACGAAGAAAGAAACGGAGAAACGAAGAAAGAAACGGAGTAACGAACAAAGAAACGAAGAAACGAAGAAACGAAGAAAGAAACGGAGAAACGAACAAAGAAACGGAGAAACGAAGAAAGAAACGGAGAAACGAAGAAAGAAACGGAGAAACGAACAAAGAAACGGAGAAACGAACAAAGAAACGGAGAAACGATCAAAGAAACGGAGAAACGGAGAAATAAATGGAGAAACGAAGAAACAAACAGAGAAACGGACAAAGAAACGGAGAAACGAAGAATGAAACGGTGTAACGAATAAAGAAACGAAGAAACGAAGAAAGAAACGGAGAAATAAATGGAGAAACGAAGAAATAAACGGAGAAACGAACAAGGAAACAGAGAAACGAAGAAAGAAACGGAGAAACGAAGAAAGAAACGAAGAAAGAAACGGAGAAACGAACAAAGAAACGGAGAAACGAACAAAGAAACGGAGAAACGAACAAAGAATCGGAGAAACGAACAAAGAAACGGAGAAACGAACAAAGAAACGGACAAACGGAGAAATAAATGGAGAAACGAAGAAATAAATGGAGAAACGAACAGAGAAACGGAGAAACGAAGAAAGAAACGGAGAAACGAAGGAAGAAACGGAGAAACGAAGAAAGAAACGGAGAAACGAGGAATGAAACGGAGAAACGAACAAAGAAACGGAGAAACGAAGAAAGAAACGGAGAAATAAATGGAGAAACGAAGAAATAAACGGAGAATTGAACAAGGAAACGGAGAAACGAAGAAACAAACGGAGAGACGTAGAGAGAAACGGAGAAACAAAGAAAGAAACGGAGATATGAACAAAGAAACGGAGAAACGAAGAAAGAAACGGAGATAGGAACAAAGAAACGGAGAAACGAAGAAAGAAACGGAGAAACGAAGAAAGAAACGGAGAGAAGAAGAAAGAAACGGAGAAACGAAGACAGAAACGGAGTAACGATCAAAGAAACGGAGAAACGAAGAAAGAAACGGAGAAACGAAGAAAGAAACGCAGAAACGAAAAAAAGAACGGAGATACGAAGATAGAAATGGAGAAACGAACAAAGAAACGGAGAAACGAAGAAAGAAACGGAGAAATAAATGGAGAAACGAAGAAATAAACGGAGAAACGAACAAGGAAACGGAGAAACGAAGAAAGAAACGGAGAAACGAAGAAAAAAACGGAGAAACGTAGAAAGAAACGGAGATACGAGCAAAGAAACAGAGAAACGAACAAAGAAACGGAGAAACGAAGAAAGAAACGGAGGAACGGAGAAATAAATGGAGAAACGGAGAAACGAAGAAAGAAATGGAGAAACGAAGAAAGAAACGGAGAAACGAAGAAAGAAACGGAGTAACGAAGAAAGAAACGGAGAAACGAACAAAGAAACGGAGAAACGAACAAAGAAACGGAGAAACGATCAAAGAAACGGAGAAACGGTGAAATAAATGGAGAAACGAAGAAACAAACAGAGAAACGGACAAAGAAACGGACAAACGAAGAAAGAAACGGAGAAACGAAGAAAGAAACGGAGTAACGAACAAAGAAACGGAGAAATGAACAAAGAAACGGAGAAACGAACAAAGAAACGGAGAAACGAAGAAAGAAACGAAGAAAGAAACGGAGAAACGAACAAAGAAACGGAGAAACGAACAAAGAAACGGAGGAACGAAGAAAGAAACGGAGAAACGAAGAAAGAAACGGAGAAACGGAGAAATAAATGGAGAAACGAAGAAATAAACGTAGAAACGAAGAAAGAAACGGAGAAACGAAGGAAGAAACGGAGAAACGAACAAAGAAACGGAGAATCGAACAAAGAAACGGAGAAACGAAGAAAGTAACGGAGAAACGAAGAAAGAAACGGAGAAACGAACAAAGAAACGGAGAAACGAAGAAAGAAACGGAGAAACGAGGAATGAAACGGAGAAACGAGGAATGAAACGGAGAAACGAACAAAGAAACGGAGAAACGAAGAAAGAAACGGAGAAATAAATGGAGAAACGAAGAAATAAACGGAGAAATGAAGAAGGAAACGGAGAAACGAAGAAACAAACGGAGAGACGTAGAGAGAAACGGAGAAACAAAGAATGAAACGGAGATATGAACAAAGAAACGGAGAAACGAAGAAAGAAACGGAGATAGGAACAAAGAAACGGAGATAGGAACAAAGAAACGGAGAAACGAAGAAAGAAACGGAGAAACGAAGACAGAAACGGAGGAACGGAGAAATAAATGGAGAAACCAAGAAATAAACGGAGAAACGAAGAAATAATCGGAGAAACGAAGAAAGAAACGGAGAAACGAAGAAAGAAACGGAGAGAAGAAGAAAGAAATGGAGAAACGAAGACAGAAACGGAGTAACGAAAAAAGAAACGGAGAAACGAAGAAAGAAACGGAGAAACGAAGAAAGAAACGCAGAAACGAAAAAAAGAACGGAGATACGAAGAAAGAAATGGAGAAACGAACAAAGAAACGGAGAAACGAACAAGGAAACCGAGAAACGAAGAAAGAAACGGAGAAACGAAGAAAAAAACGGAGAAACGTAGAAAGAAACGGAGATACGAGCAAAGAAACGGAGAAACGAAGAAAGAAACGGAGAAACGAAGAAAGAAACGGAGGAACGGAGAAATAAATGGAGAAACGGAGAAACGAAGAAAGAAATGGAGAAATGAAGAAAGAAACGGAGAAACGAAGAAAGGAACGGAGTAACGAAGAAAGAAACGGAGAAACGAACAAAGAAACGGAGAAACGAACAAAGAAACGGAGAAACGATCAAAGAAACGGAGAAACGGTGAAATAAATGGAGAAACGAAGAAACAAACAGAGAAACGGACAGAGAAACGGACAAACGAAGAAAGAAACGGAGAAACGAAGAAAGAAACGAAGAAAGAAACGGAGAAACGAACAAAGAAACGGAGAAACGAACAAAGAAACGGAGAAACGAACAAAGAATCGGAGAAACGAACAAAGAAACGGAGAAACGAACAAAGAAACGGACAAACGGAGAAATAAATGGAGAAACGAAGAAATAAATGGAGAAACGAACAAAGAAACGGAGAAACGAAGAAAGAAACGGAGAAACGAAGGAAGAAACGGAGAAACGAAGAAAGAAACGGAGAAACGAGGAATGAAACGGAGAAACGAACAAAGAAACGGAGAAACGAAGAAAGAAACGGAGAAATAAATGGAGAAACGAAGAAATAAACGGAGAAATGAACAAGGAAACGGAGAAACGAAGAAACAAACGGAGAGACGTAGAGAGAAACGGAGAAACAAAGAAAGAAACGGAGATATGAACAAAGAAACGGAGAAACGAAGAAAGAAACGGAGATAGGAACAAAGAAACGGAGAAACGAAGAAAGAAACGGAGAAACGAAGAAAGAAACGGAGAGAAGAAGAAAGAAACGGAGAAACGAAGAAAGAAACGGAGAAACGAACAAAGAAACGGAGAAACGAACAAAGAAACGGAGAAACGATCAAAGAAACGGAGAAACGGTGAAATAAATGGAGAAACGAAGAAACAAACAGAGAAACGGACAAAGAAACGCACAAACGAAGAAAGAAACGGAGAAACGAAGAAAGAAACGGAGTAACGAACAAAGAAACGAAGAAACGGAGAAATGAACAAAGAAACGGAGAAACGAACAAAGAAACGGAGAAACGAAGAAAGAAACGGAGAAACGAAGAAAGAAACGGAGAAACGAACAAAGAAACGGAGATAGGAACAAAGAAACGGAGAAACGAAGAAAGAAACGGAGAAACGGAGACAGAAACGGAGGAACGGAGAAATAAATGGAGAAACCAAGAAATAAACGGAGAAACGAAGAAATAATCGGAGAAACGAAGAAAGAAACGGAGAAACGAAGAAAGAAACGGAGAGAAAAAGAAAGAAACGGAGAAACGAAGACAGAAACGGAGTAACGAAAAAAGAAACGGAGAAACGAAGAAAGAAACGGAGAAACGAAGAAAGAAACGCAGAAACGAAAAAAAGAACGGAGATACGAAGAAAGAAATGGAGAAACGAACAAAGAAACGGAGAAACGAACAAGGAAACGGAGAAACGAAGAAAAAAACGGAGAAACGAGGAATGAAACGGAGAAACGAACAAAGAAACGGAGAAACGAAGAAAGAAACGGAGAAATAAATGGAGAAACGAAGAAATAAACGGAGAAATGAACAAGGAAACGGAGAAACGAAGAAACAAACGGAGAGACGTAGAGAGAAACGGAGAAACAAAGAAAGAAACGGAGATATGAACAAAGAAACGGAGAAACGAAGAAAGAAACGGAGATAGGAACAAAGAAACGGAGAAACGAAGAAAGAAACGGAGAAACGAAGAAAGAAACGGAGAGAAGAAGAAAGAAACGGAGAAACGAAGAAAGAAACGGAGAAACGAACAAAGAAACGGAGAAACGAACAAAGAAACGGAGAAACGATCAAAGAAACGGAGAAACGGTGAAATAAATGGAGAAACGAAGAAACAAACAGAGAAACGGACAAAGAAACGCACAAACGAAGAAAGAAACGGAGAAACGAAGAAAGAAACGGAGTAACGAACAAAGAAACGAAGAAACGGAGAAATGAACAAAGAAACGGAGAAACGAACAAAGAAACGGAGAAACGAAGAAAGAAACGGAGAAACGAAGAAAGAAACGGAGAAACGAACAAAGAAACGGAGATAGGAACAAAGAAACGGAGAAACGAAGAAAGAAACGGAGAAACGAAGACAGAAACGGAGGAACGGAGAAATGAATGGAGAAACCAAGAAATAAACGGAGAAACGAAGAAATAATCGGAGAAACGAAGAAAGAAACGGAGTAACGAAGAAAGAAACGGAGAAACGAAGAAAGAAAGGGAGAAACGAAGAAAGAAACGCAGAAGCGAAAAAAAGAACGGAGATACGAAGAAAGAAATGGAGAAACGAACAAAGAAACGGAGAAACGAACAAGGAAACGGAGAAACGAAGAAAGAAACGGAGAAACGAAGAAAAAAACGGAGAAACGTAGAAAGAAACGGAGATACGAGCAAAGAAACGGAGAAACGAAGAAAGAAACGGAGAAACGAAGAAAGAAACGGAGGAACGGAGAAATAAATGGAGAAACGGAGAAACGAAGAAAGAAATGGAGAAACGAAGAAAGAAACGGAGAAACGAAGAAAGGAACGGAGTAACGAAGAAAGAAACGGAGAAACGAACAAAGAAACGGAGAAAGGAACAAAGAAACGGAGAAACGATCAAAGAAACGGAGAAGCGGTGAAATAAATGGAGAAACGAAGAAACAAACAGAGAAACGGACAGAGAAACGGACAAACGAAGAAAGAAACGGAGAAACGAAGAAAGAAACGAAGAAAGAAACGGAGAAACGAACAAAGAAACGGAGAAACGAACAAAGAAACGGAGAAACGAACAAAGAATCGGAGAAACGAACAAAGAAACGGAGAAACGAACAAAGAAACGGACAAACGGAGAAATAAATGGAGAAACGAAGAAATAAATGGAGAAACGAACAAAGAAACGGAGAAACGAAGAAAGAAACGGAGAAACGAAGGAAGAAACGGAGAAACGAAGAAAGAAACGGAGAAACGAGGAATGAAACGGAGAAACGAACAAAGAAACGGAGAAACGAAGAAAGAAACGGAGAAATAAATGGAGAAACGAAGAAATAAACGGAGAAATGAACAAGGAAACGGAGAAACGAAGAAACAAACGGAGAGACGTAGAGAGAAACGGAGAAACAAAGAAAGAAACGGAGATATGAACAAAGAAACGGAGAAACGAAGAAAGAAACGGAGATAGGAACAAAGAAACGGAGAACCGAAGAAAGAAACGGAGAAACGAAGAAAGAAACGGAGAGAAGAAGAAAGAAACGGAGAAACGAAGAAAGAAACGGAGAAACGAACAAAGAAACGGAGAAACGAACAAAGAAACGGAGAAACGATCAAAGAAACGGAGAAACGGTGAAATAAATGGAGAAACGAAGAAACAAACAGAGAAACGGACAAAGAAACGCACAAACGAGGAAAGAAACGGAGAAACGAAGAAAGAAACGGAGTAACGAACAAAGAAACGAAGAAACGGAGAAATGAACAAAGAAACGGAGAAACGAACAAAGAAACGGAGAAACGAAGAAAGAAACGGAGAAACGAAGAAAGAAACGGAGAAACGAACAAAGAAACGGAGATAGGAACAAAGAAACGGAGAAACGAAGAAAGAAACGGAGAAACGAAGACAGAAACGGAGGAACGGAGAAATAAATGGAGAAACCAAGAAATAAACGGAGAAACGAAGAAATAATCGGAGAAACGAAGAAAGAAACGGAGAAACGAAGAAAGAAACGGAGAGAAGAAGAAAGAAACGGAGAAACGAAGACAGAAACGGAGTAACGAAAAAAGAAACGGAGAAACGAAGAAAGAAACGGAGAAACGAAGAAAGAAACGCAGAAACGAAAAAAAGAACGGAGATACGAAGAAAGAAATGGAGAAACGAACAAAGAAACGGAGAAACGAACAAGGAAACGGAGAAACGAAGAAAGAAACGGAGAAACGAAGAAAAAAACGGAGAAACGTAGAAAGAAACGGAGATACGAGCAAAGAAACGGAGAAACGAACAAAGAAACGGAGAAATGCAGAAAGAAACGGAGGAACGGAGAAATAAATGGAGAAACGGAGAAACGAAGAAAGAAACGGAGAAACGAAGAAAGGAACGGAGTAACGAAGAAAGAAACGGAGAAACGAACAAAGAAACGGAGAAACGAACAAAGAAACGGAGAAACGATCAAAGAAACGGAGAAACGGTGAAATAAATGGAGAAACGAAGAAACAAACAGAGAAACGGACAAAGAAACGGACAAACGAAGAAAGAAACGGAGAAACGCAAGAAAGAAACGGAGTAACGAACAAAGAAACGAAGAAACGGAGAAATGATCAAAGAAACGGAGAAACGAACAAAGAAACGGAGAAACGAAGAAAGAAACGGAGAAACGAAGAAAGAAACGGAGAAACGAACAAAGAAACGGAGAAACGAACAAAGAAACGGAGGAACGAAGAAAGAAACGGAGAAACGAAGAAAGAAACGGAGAAACGGAGAAATAAATGGAGAAACGAAGAAATAAACGTAGAAACGAAGAAAGAAACGGAGAAACGAAGAAAGAAACGGAGAAACGAACAAAGAAACGGAGAAACGAACAAAGAAACGGAGAAATGAAGAAAGTAACGGAGAAACGAAGAAAGAAACGGAGAAACGAACAGAGAAACGGAGAAACGAAGAAAGAAACGGAGAAACGAAGAAAGAAACGGAGAAACGAAGAAAAAAACGGAGAAACGAACAAAGAAACGGAGAAACGATCAAAGAAACGGAGAAACGGAGAAATAAATGGAGAAACGAAGAAACAAACAGAGAAACGGACAAGGAAACGGAGAAACGAAGAAAGAAACGGTGTAACGAATAAAGTAACGAAGAAACGAAGAAAGAAACGGAGAAATAAATGGAGAAACGAAGAAATAAACGGAGAAACGAACAAGGAAACGGAGAAACGAAGAAAGAAACGGAGAAACGAAGAAAGAAACGGAGAAGCGAACAAAGAAACGGAGAAACGAACAAAGAAACGGAGAAACGAACAAAGAATCGGAGAAACGAACAAAGAGACCGAGAAACGAACAAAGAAACGGACAAACGGAGAAATAAATGGAGAAACGAAGAAATAAACGAAGAAACGGACAAAGAAACGGAGAAACGAAGAAAGAAACGGTGTAACGAATAAAGAAACGAAGAAACGAAGAAAGAAACGGAGAAATAAATGGAGAAACGAAGAAATAAACGGAGAAACGAACAAGGAAACGGAGAAACGAAGAAAGAAACGGAGAAACGAAGAAAGAAACGAAGAAAGAAACGGAGAAACGAACAAAGAAACGGAGAAACGAACAAAGAATCGGAGAAACGAACAAAGAAACGGAGAAACGAACAAAGAAACGGACAAACGGAGAAATAAATGGAGAAACGAAGAAATAAATGGAGAAACGAACAAAGAAACGGAGAAACGAAGAAAGAAACGGAGAAACGAAGAAAGAAACGGAGAAACGAACAAAGAAACGGAGATAGGAACAAAGAAACGGAGAAACGAAGAAAGAAACGGAGAAACGAAGACAGAAACGGAGGAACGGAGAAATAAATGGAGAAACCAAGAAATAAACGGAGAAACGAAGAAATAATCGGAGAAACGAAGAAAGAAACGGAGAAACGAAGAAAGAAACGGAGAGAAGAAGAAAGAAACGGAGAAACGAAGGCAGAAACGGAGTAACGAAAAAAGAAACGGAGAAACGAAGAAAGAAACGGAGAAACGAAGAAAGAAACGCAGAAACGAAAAAAAGAACGGAGATACGAAGAAAGAAATGGAGAAACGAACAAAGAAACGGAGAAACGAACAAGGAAACGGAGAAACGAAGAAAGAAACGGAGAAACGAAGAAAAAAACGGAGAAACGTAGAAAGAAACGGAGATACGAGCAAAGAAACGGAGAAACGAACAAAGAAACGGAGAAACGAAGAAAGAAACGGAGGAACGGAGAAATAAATGGAGAAACGGAGAAACGGAGAAAGAAACGGAGAAACGAAGAAAGGAACGGAGTAACGAAGAAAGAAACGGAGAAACGAACAAAGAAACGGAGAAACGAACAAAGAAACGGAGAAACGATCAAAGAAACGGAGAAACGGTGAAATAAATGGAGAAACGAAGAAACAAACAGAGAAACGGGCAAAGAAACGGACAAACGAAGAAAGAAACGGAGAAACGAAAGAAAGAAACGGAGTAACGAACAAAGAAACGAAGAAACGGAGAAATGATCAAAGAAACAGAGAAACGAACAAAGAAACGGAGAAACGAAGAAAGAAACGGAGAAACGAAGAAAGAAACGGAGAAACGAAGAAAGAAACGGAGAAACGAACAAAGAAACGGAGGAACGAAGAAAGAAACGGAGAAACGAAGAAAGAAACGGAGAAACGGAGAAATAAATGGAGAAACGAAGAAATAAACGTAGAAACGAAGAAAGAAACGGAGAAACGAAGGAACAAACGGAGAAACGGACAAAGAAACCGAGAAACGAACAAAGAAACGGAGAAACGAAGAAAGTAACGGAGAAACGAAGAAAGAAACGGAGAAACGAACAAAGAAACGGAGAAACGAAGAAAGAAACGGAGAAACGAAGAAAGAAACGGAGAAACGAAGAAAAAAACGGAGAAACGAACAAAGAAACGGAGAAACGATCAAAGAAACGGAGAAACGGAGAAATAAATGGAGAAACGAAGAAACAAACAGAGAAACGGACAAGGAAACGGAGAAACGAAGAAAGAAACGGTGTAACGAATAAAGTAACGAAGAAACGAAGAAAGAAACGGAGAAATAAATGGAGAAACGAAGAAATAAACGGAGAAACGAACAAGGAAACGGAGAAACGAAGAAAGAAACGGAGAAACGAAGAAAGAAACGAAGAAAGAAACGGAGAAGCGAACAAAGAAACGGAGAAACGAACAAAGAAACGGAGAAACGAACAAAGAATCGGAGAAACGAACAAAGAGACCGAGAAACGAACAAAGAAACGGACAAACGGAGAAATAAATGGAGAAACGAAGAAATAAACGAAGAAACGGACAAAGAAACGGAGAAACGAAGAAAGAAACGGTGTAACGAATAAAGAAACGAAGAAACGAAGAAAGAAACGGAGAAATAAATGGAGAAACGAAGAAATAAACGGAGAAACGAACAAGGAAACGGAGAAACGAAGAAAGAAACGGAGAAACGAAGAAAGAAACGAAGAAAGAAACGGAGAAACGAACAAAGAAACGGAGAAACGAACAAAGAAACGGAGAAACGAACAAAGAATCGGAGAAACGAACAAAGAAACGGAGAAACGAACAAAGAAACGGACAAACGGAGAAATAAATGGAGAAACGAAGAAATAAATGGAGAAACGAACAAAGAAACGGAGAAACGAAGAAAGAAACGGAGAAACGAAGGAAGAAACGGAGAAACGAAGAAAGAAACGGAGAAACGAGGAATGAAACGGAGAAACGAACAAAGAAACGGAGAAACGAAGAAAGAAACGGAGAAATAAATGGAGAAACGAAGAAATAAACGGAGAAATGAACAAGGAAACGGAGAAACGAAGAAACAAACGGAGAGACTTAGAGAGAAACGGAGAAACAAAGAAAGAAACGGAGATATGAAAAAAGAAACGGAGAAACGAAGAAAGAAACGGAGGTAGGAACAAAGAAACGGAGAAACGAAGAAAGAAACGGAGAAACGAAGACAGAAACGGAGGAACGGAGAAATAAATGGAGAAACCAAGAAATAAACGGAGAAACGAAGAAATAATCGGAGAAACGAAGAAAGAAACGGAGAAACGAAGAAGGAAACGGAGAGAAGAAGAAAGAAACGGAGAAACGAAGAGAGAAACGGAGAAACGAACAAAGAAACGGAGAAACGAAGAAAGAAACGGAGAAACGAAGAAAGAAACGCAGAAACGAAAAAAAGAACGGAGATACGAAGAAAGAAACGGAGAAACGAACAAAGAAACGGAGAAACGAAGAAAGAAACGGAGAAACGAAGAAAGAAACGGAGAAACGAAGAAAAAAACGGAGAAACGAACAAAGAAACGGAGAAACGATCAAAGAAACGGAGAAACGAACAAAGAAACGGAGAAACGAACAAAGAATCGGAGAAACGAACAAAGAGACCGAGAAACGAACAAAGAAACGGAGGAACGAAGAAAGAAACGGAGAAACGAAGAAAGAAACGGAGAAACGGAGAAATAAATGGAGAAACGAAGAAATAAACGTAGAAACGAAGAAAGAAACGGAGAAACGAAGAAAGAAACGGAGAAACGAACAAAGAAACGGAGAAACGAACAAAGAAACGGAGAAATGAAGAAAGTAACGGAGAAACGAAGAAAGAAACGGAGAAACGAACAGAGAAACGGAGAAACGAAGAAAGAAACGGAGAAACGAAGAAAGAAACGGAGAAACGAAGAAAAAAACGGAGAAACGAACAAAGAAACGGAGAAACGATCAAAGAAACGGAGAAACGGAGAAATAAATGGAGAAACGAAGAAACAAACAGAGAAACGGACAAGGAAACGGAGAAACGAAGAAAGAAACGGTGTAACGAATAAAGTAACGAAGAAACGAAGAAAGAAACGGAGAAATAAATGGAGAAACGAAGAAATAAACGGAGAAACGAACAAGGAAACGGAGAAACGAAGAAAGAAACGGAGAAACGAAGAAAGAAACGGAGAAGCGAACAAAGAAACGGAGAAACGAACAAAGAAACGGAGAAACGAACAAAGAATCGGAGAAACGAACAAAGAGACCGAGAAACGAACAAAGAAACGGACAAACGGAGAAATAAATGGAGAAACGAAGAAATAAACGAAGAAACGGACAAAGAAACGGAGAAACGAAGAAAGAAACGGTGTAACGAATAAAGAAACGAAGAAACGAAGAAAGAAACGGAGAAATAAATGGAGAAACGAAGAAATAAACGGAGAAACGAACAAGGAAACGGAGAAACGAAGAAAGAAACGGAGAAACGAAGAAAGAAATGAAGAAAGAAACGGAGAAACGAACAAAGAAACGGAGAAACGAACAAAGAATCGGAGAAACGAACAAAGAAACGGAGAAACGAACAAAGAAACGGACAAACGGAGAAATAAATGGAGAAACGAAGAAATAAATGGAGAAACGAACAAAGAAACGGAGAAACGAAGAAAGAAACGGAGAAACGAAGAAAGAAACGGAGAAACGAACAAAGAAACGGAGATAGGAACAAAGAAACGGAGAAACGAAGAAAGAAACGGAGAAACGAAGACAGAAACGGAGGAACGGAGAAATAAATGGAGAAACCAAGAAATAAACGGAGAAACGAAGAAATAATCGGAGAAACGAAGAAAGAAACGGAGAAACGAAGAAAGAAACGGAGAGAAGAAGAAAGAAACGGAGAAACGAAGACAGAAACGGAGTAACGAAAAAAGAAACGGAGAAACGAAGAAAGAAACGGAGAAACGAAGAAAGAAACGCAGAAACGAAAAAAAGAACGGAGATACGAAGAAAGAAATGGAGAAACGAACAAAGAAACGGAGAAACGAACAAGGAAACGGAGAAACGAAGAAAGAAACGGAGAAACGAAGAAAAAAACGGAGAAACGTAGAAAGAAACGGAGATACGAGCAAAGAAACGGAGAAACGAACAAAGAAACGGAGAAACGAAGAAAGAAACGGAGGAACGGAGAAATAAATGGAGAAACGGAGAAACGGAGAAAGAAACGGAGAAACGAAGAAAGGAACGGAGTAACGAAGAAAGAAACGGAGAAACGAACAAAGAAACGGAGAAACGAACAAAGAAACGGAGAAACGATCAAAGAAACGGAGAAACGGTGAAATAAATGGAGAAACGAAGAAACAAACAGAGAAACGGGCAAAGAAACGGACAAACGAAGAAAGAAACGGAGAAACGAAAGAAAGAAACGGAGTAACGAACAAAGAAACGAAGAAACGGAGAAATGATCAAAGAAACGGAGAAACGAACAAAGAAACGGAGAAACGAAGAAAGAAACGGAGAAACGAAGAAAGAAACGGAGAAACGAAGAAAGAAACGGAGAAACGAACAAAGAAACGGAGGAACGAAGAAAGAAACGGAGAAACGAAGAAAGAAACGGAGAAACGGAGAAATAAATGGAGAAACGAAGAAATAAACGTAGAAACGAAGAAAGAAACGGAGAAACGAAGGAACAAACGGAGAAACGGACAAAGAAACCGAGAAACGAACAAAGAAACGGAGAAACGAAGAAAGTAACGGAGAAACGAAGAAAGAAACGGAGAAACGAACAAAGAAACGGAGAAACGAAGAAAGAAACGGAGAAACGAAGAAAGAAACGGAGAAACGAAGAAAAAAACGGAGAAACGAACAAAGAAACGGAGAAACGATCAAAGAAACGGAGAAACGGAGAAATAAATGGAGAAACGAAGAAACAAACAGAGAAACGGACAAGGAAACGGAGAAACGAAGAAAGAAACGGTGTAACGAATAAAGTAACGAAGAAACGAAGAAAGAAACGGAGAAATAAATGGAGAAACGAAGAAATAAACGGAGAAACGAACAAGGAAACGGAGAAACGAAGAAAGAAACGGAGAAACGAAGAAAGAAACGAAGAAAGAAACGGAGAAGCGAACAAAGAAACGGAGAAACGAACAAAGAAACGGAGAAACGAACAAAGAATCGGAGAAACGAACGAAGAGACCGAGAAACGAACAAAGAAACGGACAAACGGAGAAATAAATGGAGAAACGAAGAAATAAACGAAGAAACGGACAAAGAAACGGAGAAACGAAGAAAGAAACGGTGTAACGAATAAAGAAACGAAGAAACGAAGAAAGAAACGGAGAAATAAATGGAGAAACGAAGAAATAAACGGAGAAACGAACAAGGAAACGGAGAAACGAAGAAAGAAACGGCGAAACGAAGAAAGAAACGAAGAAAGAAACGGAGAAACGAACAAAGAAACGGAGAAACGAACAAAGAAACGGAGAAACGAACAAAGAATCGGAGAAACGAACAAAGAAACGGAGAAACGAACAAAGAAACGGACAAACGGAGAAATAAATGGAGAAACGAAGAAATAAATGGAGAAACGAACAAAGAAACGGAGAAACGAAGAAAGAAACGGAGAAACGAAGGAAGAAACGGAGAAACGAAGAAAGAAACGGAGAAACGAGGAATGAAACGGAGAAACGAACAAAGAAACGGAGAAACGAAGAAAGAAACGGAGAAATAAATGGAGAAACGAAGAAATAAACGGAGAAATGAACAAGGAAACGGAGAAACGAAGAAACAAACGGAGAGACTTAGAGAGAAACGGAGAAACAAAGAAAGAAACGGAGATATGAAAAAAGAAACGGAGAAACGAAGAAAGAAACGGAGGTAGGAACAAAGAAACGGAGAAACGAAGAAAGAAACGGAGAAACGAAGACAGAAACGGAGGAACGGAGAAATAAATGGAGAAACCAAGAAATAAACGGAGAAACGAAGAAATAATCGGAGAAACGAAGAAAGAAACGGAGAAACGAAGAAGGAAACGGAGAGAAGAAGAAAGAAACGGAGAAACGAAGAGAGAAACGGAGAAACGAACAAAGAAACGGAGAAACGAAGAAAGAAACGGAGAAACGAAGAAAGAAACGCAGAAACGAAAAAAAGAACGGAGATACGAAGAAAGAAACGGAGAAACGAACAAAGAAACGGAGAAACGAAGAAAGAAACGGAGAAACGAAGAAAGAAACGGAGAAACGAAGAAAAAAACGGAGAAACGAACAAAGAAACGGAGAAACGATCAAAGAAACGGAGAAACGGAGAAATAAATGGAGAAACGAAGAAACAAACAGAGAAACGGACAAGGAAACGGAGAAACGAAGAAAGAAACGGTGTAACGAATAAAGTAACGAAGAAACGAAGAAAGAAACGGAGAAATAAATGGAGAAACGAAGAAATAAACGGAGAAACGAACAAGGAAACGGAGAAACGAAGAAAGAAACGGAGAAAAGAAGAAAGAAACGAAGAAAGAAACGGAGAAGCGAACAAAGAAACGGAGAAACGAACAAAGAAACGGAGAAACGAACAAAGAATCGGAGAAACGAACAAAGAGACCGAGAAACGAACAAAGAAACGGACAAACGGAGAAATAAATGGAGAAACGAAGAAATAAACGAAGAAACGGACAAAGAAACGGAGAAACGAAGAAAGAAACGGTGTAACGAATAAAGAAACGAAGAAACGAAGAAAGAAACGGAGAAATAAATGGAGAAACGAAGAAATAATCGGAGAAACGAACAAGGAAACGGAGAAACGAAGAAAGAAACGGAGAAACGAAGAAAGAAACGAAGAAAGAAACGGAGAAACGAACAAAGAAACGGAGAAACGAACAAAGAAACGGAGAAACGAACAAAGAATCGGAGAAACGAACAAAGAAACGGAGAAACGAACAAAGAAACGGAGAAACGAACAAAGAAACGGACAAACGGAGAAATAAATGGAGAAACGAAGAAATAAATGGAGAAACGAACAAAGAAACGGAGAAACGAAGAAAGAAACGGAGAAACGAAGGAAGAAACGGAGAAACGAAGAAAGAAACGGAGAAACGAGGAATGAAACGGAGAAACGAACAAAGAAACGGAGAAACGAAGAAAGAAACGGAGAAATAAATGGAGAAACGAAGAAATAAACGGAGAAATGAACAAGGAAACGGAGAAACGAAGAAACAAACGGAGAGACTTAGAGAGAAACGGAGAAACAAAGAAAGAAACGGAGATATGAACAAAGAAACGGAGAAACGAAGAAAGAAACGGAGATAGGAACAAAGAAACGGAGAAACGAAGAAAGAAACGGAGAAACGAAGACAGAAACGGAGGAACGGAGAAATAAATGGAGAAACCAAGAAATAAACGGAGAAACGAAGAAATAATCGGAGAAACGAAGAAAGAAACGGAGAAACGAAGAAAGAAACGGAGAGAAGAAGAAAGAAACGGAGAAACGAAGACAGAAACGGAGAAACGAACAAAGAAACGGAGAAACGAAGAAAGAAACGGAGAAACGAAGAAAGAAACGCAGAAACGAAAAAAAGAACGGAGATACGAAGAAAGAAATGGAGAAACGAACAAAGAAACGGAGAAACGAAGAAAGACACGGAGAAATAAATGGAGAAACGAAGAAATAAACGGAGAAACGAACAAGGAAACGGAGAAACGAAGAAAGAAACGGAGAAACGAAGAAAAAAAACGGAGAAACGTAGAAAGAAACGGAGATACGAGCAAAGAAACGGAGAAACGAACAAAGAAACGGAGAAACGAAGAAAGAAACGGAGAAATAAATGGAGAAACGAAGAAATAAACGGAGAAATGAACAAGGAAACGGAGAAACGAAGAAACAAACGGAGAGACGTAGAGAGAAACGGAGAAACAAAGAAAGAAACGGAGATATGAACAAAGAAACGGAGAAACGAAGAAAGAAACGGAGATAGGAACAAAGAAACGGAGAAACGAAGAAAGAAACGGAGAAACGAAGACAGAAACGGAGGAACGGAGAAATAAATGGAGAAACCAAGAAATAAACGGAGAGACGAAGAAATAATCGGAGAAACGAAGAAAGAAACGCAGAAACGAAGAAAGCAACGGAGAGAAGAAGAAAGAAACGGAGAAACGAAGACAGAAACGGAGAAACGAACAAAGAAACGGAGAAACGAAGAAAGAAACGGAGAAACGAAGAAAGAAACGGTGAAACGAACAAAGAAACGGAGAAACGAACAAACAAACGGAGAAACGAACAAAGAAACGGAGGAACGAAGAAAGAAACGGAGAAACGAAGAAAGAAACGTCGAAACGGAGAAATAAATGCCGAAACGAAGAAATAAACGTAGAAACGCAGAAAGAAACGGAGAAACGAAGAAAGAAACGGAGAAACGAAAAAAGAAACGGAGAAACGAACAAAGAAACGGAGAAACGAAGAAAGGAACGGAGAAACGGAGAAATAAATGGAGAAACGGAGAAACGAATAAAGAAACGGAGAAACGAACAAAGAAACGGAGGAACGAAGAAAGAAACGGAGTAACGAAGAAAGAAACGGAGAAACGAACAAAGAAACGGAGAAACGAAGAAAGAAACGGAGAAACGAAGAAAGAAACGCAGAAACGAAGAAAGAAACGGGGAAACGAAGAAAGAAACGGAGAAACGAAGAAAGAAACGGAGAAACGAAGAAAGAAACGGAGAAACGAAGAAAGAAACGGAGAAACGAAGAAAGAAACGGAGAAACGAAGAAAGAAACGGAGAAACGAAGAAAGAAACGGAGAAACGAAGAAAGAAACGGAGAAACGAACAAAGAAACGGAGAAACGAAGAAAGAAACGGAGAAATAAATGGAGAAACGAAGAAATAAACGGAGAAATGAACAAGGAAACGGAGAAACGAAGAAACAAACGGAGAGACGTAGAGAGAAACGGAGAAACGAAGAAAGAAACGGAGAAATGAAGAAAGATACGGAGATATGAACAAAGAAACGGAGAAACGAAGAAAGAAACGGAGAAACGAAGAAAGAAACGGAGATAGGAACAAAGAAGCGGAGAAACGAAGAAAGAAACGGAGAAACGAAGACAGAAACGGAGGAACGGAGAAATAAATGGTGAAACCAAGAAATAAACGGAGAAACGAAGAAATAATCGTCGAAACGAAGAAAGAAACGGAGAAACGAAGAAAGAAACGGAGAGAAGAAGAAAGAAACGGAGAAACGAAGACAGAAACGGAGAAACGAACAAAGAAACGGAGAAACGAAGAAAGAAACGGAGAAACGAAGAAAGAAACGCAGAAACGAAGAAAAGGACGGAGATACGAAGAAAGAAATGGAGAAACGAACAAAGAAACGGAGAAACGAAGAAAGAAACGGAGAAATAAATGGAGAAACGAAGAAATAAACGGAGAAACGAAGAAAGAAACGGAGAAACGAAGAAAGAAACGGAGTAACGAAGAAAGAAACGGAGAATCGAACAAAGAAACGGAGAAACGAACAAAGAAACGGAGAAACGATCAAAGAAACGGAGAAACGGTGAAATAAACGGAGAAACGAAAAAACAAACAGAGAAACGGACAAAGAAACGGACAAACGAAGAAAGAAACGGAGAAACGAAGAAAGAAACGGAGTAACGAACAAAGAAACGAAGAAACGGAGAAACGATCAAAGAAACGTAGAAACGGTGAAATAAATGGAGAAACGAAGAAACAAACAGAGAAACGGACAAAGAAACGGACAAACGAAGAAAGAAACGGAGAAACGAAGAAAGAAACGGAGTAACGAACAAAGAAACGAAGAAACGAAGAAACGAAGAAAGAAACGGAGAAACGAACAAAGAAACGGAGAAACGAAGAAAGAAACGGAGAAACGAAGAAAGAAACGGAGAAACGAAGAAAGAAACGGAGAAACGAACAAAGAAACGGAGAAACGATTAAAGAAACGGAGAAACGGAGAAATAAATGGAGAAACGAAGAAACAAACAGAGAAACGGGCAAAGAAACGGAGAAACGAAGAAAGAAGCGGTGTAACGAATAAAGAAACGAAGGAACGAAGAAAGAAACGGAGAAATAAATGGAGAAACGAAGAAATAAACGGAGAAACGAACAACGAAACGGAGAAACGAAGAAAGAAACGGAGAAACGAAGAAAGAAACGGAGAAACGAAGAAAGAAACGGAGAAATAAATGGAGAAACGAAGAAATAAACCGAGAAACGGAAAAAGAAACGGAGAAACGAACAAAGAAACGGAGAAACGAAGAAAGAAACGGAGAAACGGAGAAATAAATGGAGAAACGAAGAAATAAACGGAGAAACGAAGAAATAATCGGAGAAACGAAGAAAGAAACGGAGAAACGAAGAAAGAAACGGAGAGAAGAAGAACGAAACGGAGAAACGAAGACAGAAACGGAGAAACGAACAAAGAAACGGAGAAACGAAGAAAGAAACGGAGAAACGAAGAAAGAAACGCAGAAACGAAGAAAAGAACGGAGATACGAAGAAAGAAACGGAGAAACGAACAAAGAAACGAAGAAACGATCAAAGAAACGGAGAAACGGTGAAATAAATGGAGAAACGAAGAAACGAACAGAGAAACGGACAAAGAAACGGACAAACGAAGAAATAATCGGAGAAACGAAGAAAGAAACGGAGTAACGAACAAAGAAACGAAGAAACGAAGAAACGAAGAAACGAAGAAACGAAGAAAGAAACGGAGAAACGAACAAAGAAACGGAGAAACGAAGAAAGAAACGGAGAAACGAAGAAAGAAACGGAGAAACGAAGAAAGAAACGGAGAAACGAACAAAGAAACGAAGAAACGATCAAAGAAACGGAGAAACGGTGAAATAAATGGAGAAACGAAGAAACGAACAGAGAAACGGACAAAGAAACGGACAAACGAAGAAAGAAACGGAGAAACGAAAAAAGAAACGGAGTAACGAACAAAGAAACGAAGAAACGGAGAAACGATCAAAGAAACGGAGAAACGATGAAATAAATGGAGAAACGATGAAACAAACAGAGAAACGGACAAAGAAACGGACAAACGAAGAAAGAAACGGAGAAACGAAGAAAGAAACGGAGTAACGAACAAAGAAACGAAGAAACGAAGAAAGAAACGGAGAAACGAACAAAGAAACGGAGAAACGAAGAAAGAAACGGAGAAACGAAGAAAGAAACGGAGAAACGAAGAAAGAAACGGAGAAACGAACAAAGAAACGGAGAAACGATCAAAGAAACGGAGAAACGGAGAAATAAATGGAGAAACGAAGAAACAAACAGAGAAACGGACAAAGAAACGGAGAAACGAAGAATGAAACGGTGTAACGAATAAAGAAACGAAGAAAGGAAGAAAGAAACGGAGAAATAAATGGAGAAACGAAGAAATAAACGGAGAAACGAACAAGGAAACGGAGAAACGAAGAAAGAAACGGAGAAACGAAGAAAGAAACGAAGAAAGAAACGCAGAAACGAACAAAGAAACGGAGAAACGAACAAAGAAACGGAGAAACGAACAAAGAATCGGAGAAACGAACAAAGAAACGGAGAAACGAACATAGAAACGGACAAACGGAGAAATAAATGGAGAAACGAAGAAATAAATGGAGAAACGAACAAAGAAACGGAGAAACGAAGAAAGAAACGGAAAAACGAAGGAAGAAACGGAGAAACGAAGAAAGAAACGGAGAAACGAGGAATGAAACGGAGAAACGAACAAAGAAACGGAGAAACGAAGAAAGAAACGGAGAAATAAATGGAGAAACGAAGAAATAAACGGAGAATTGAACAAAGAAACGGAGAAACGAAGAAATAAACGGAGAGACGTAGAGAGAAACGGAGAAACAAAGAAAGAAACGGAGATATGAACAAAGAAACGGAGAAACGAAGAAAGAAACGGAGATAGGAACAAAGAAACGGAGAAACGAAGAAAGAAACGGAGAAACGAAGAAAGAAACGGAGAGAAGAAGAAAGAAACGGAGAAACGAAGACAGAAACGGAGTAACGAACAAAGAAACGGAGAAACGAAGAAAGTAACGGAGAAACGAAGAAAGAAACGGAGAAACGAACAAAGAAACGGAGAAACGAAGAAAGAAACGGAGAAACGAACAAAGAAACGGAGAAACGAAGAAAGAAACGGAGAAATAAATGGAGAAACGAAGAAATAAACGGAGAAATGAAGAAGGAAACGGAGAAACGAAGAAACAAACGGAGAGACGTAGAGAGAAACGGAGAAACAAAGAAAGAAACGGAGATATGAACAAAGAAACGGAGAAACGAAGAAAGAAGCGGAGATAGGAACAAAGAAACGGAGATAGGAACAAAGAAACGGAGAAACGAAGAAAGAAACGGAGAAATAAATGGAGAAACGAAGAAATAAACGGAGAAACGAACAAGGAAACGGAGAAACGAAGAAAGAATCGGAGAAACGAAGAAAAAAACGGAGAAACGTAGAAAGAAACGGAGATACGAGCAAAGAAACGGAGAAACGAACAAAGAAACGGAGAAACGAAGAAAGAAACGGAGGAACGGAGAAATAAATGGAGAAACGGAGAAACGAAGAAAGAAATGGAGAAACGAAGAAAGAAACGGAGAAACGAAGAAAGAAACGGAGTAACGAAGAAAGAAACGGAGAAACGAACAAAGAAACGGAGAAACGAACAAAGAAACGGAGAAACGATCAAAGAAACGGAGAAACGGTGAAATAAATGGAGAAACGAAGAAACAAACAGAGAAACGGACAAAGAAACGGACAAACGAAGAAAGAAACGGAGAAACGAAGAAAGAAACGGAGTAACGAAGAAAGAAACGAAGAAACGGAGAAATGAACAAAGAAACGGAGAAACGAACAAAGAAACGGAGAAACGAAGAAAGAAACGGAGGAACGAAGAAAGAAACGGAGAAACGAACAAAGAAACGGAGATAGGAACAAAGAAACGGAGAAACGAAGAAAGAAACGGAGAAACGAAGACAGAAACGGTGGAACGGAGAAATAAATGGAGAAACCAAGAAATAAACGGAGAAACGAAGAAATAATCGGAGAAACGAAGAAAGAAACGGAGAAACGAAGAAAGAAACGGAGAGAAGAAGAAAGAAACGGAGAAACGAAGACAGAAACGGAGTAACGAGAAAAGAAACGGAGAAACGAAGAAAGAAACGGAGAAACGAAGAAAGAAACGCAGAAACGAAAAAAAGAACGGAGATACGAAGAAAGAAATGGAGAAACGAACAAAGAAACGGAGATACGAACAAGGAAACGGAGAAACGAAGAAAGAAACGGAGAAACGAAGAAAAAAACGGAGAAACGTAGAAAGAAACGGAGATACGAGCAAAGAAACGGAGAAACGAACAAAGAAACGGAGAAACGGAGAAATAAATGGAGAAACGAAGAAATAAACGTAGAAACGAAGAAAGAAACGGAGAAACGAAGGAAGAAACGGAGAAACGAAAAAAGAATCGGAGAAACGAACAAAGAAACGGAGAAACGAAGAAAGTAACGGAGAAACGAAGAAAGAAACGGAGAAACGAACAAAGAAACGGAGAAACGAAGAAAGAAACGGAGAAACGAAGAAAGAAACGGAGAAACGAAGAAAAAAACGGAGAAACGAACAAAGAAACGGAGAAACGATCAAAGAAACCGAGAAACGGAGAAATAAATGGAGAAACGAAGAAACAAACAGAGAAACGGACAAAGAAACGGAGAAACGAAGAAAGAAACGGTGTAACGAATAAAGTAACGAAGAAACGAAGAAAGAAACGGAGAAATAAATGGAGAAACGTAGAAATAAACGGAGAAACGAACAAGGAAACGGAGAAACGAAGAAAGAAACGGAGAAACGAAGAAAGAAACGAAGAAAGAAACGGAGAAGCGAACAAAGAAACGGAGAAACGAACAAAGAATCGGAGAAACGAACAAAGAATCGGAGAAACGAACAAAGAGACCGAGAAACGAACAAAGAAACGGACAAACGGAGAAATAAATGGAGAAACGAAGAAATAAACGGAGAAACGGACGAAGAAACGGAGAAACGAAGAAAGAAACGGTGTAACGAATAAAGAAACGAAGAAACGAAGAAAGAAACGGAGAAATAAATGGAGAAACGAAGAAATAAACGGAGAAACGAACAAGGAAACGGAGAAACGAAGAAAGAAACGGAGAAACGAAGAAAGAAACGAAGAAAGAAACGGAGAAACGAACAAAGAAACGGAGAAACGAACAAAGAAACGGAGAAACGAACAAAGAATCGGAGAAACGAACAAAGAAACGGAGAAACGAACAAAGAAACGGACAAACGGAGAAATAAATGGAGAAACGAAGAAATAAATGGAGAAACGAACAAAGAAACGGAGAAACGAAGAAAGAAACGGAGAAACGAAGGAAGAAACGGAGAAACGAACAAAGAATCGGAGAAACGAGGAATGAAACGGAGAAACGAAGAAAGAAACGGAGAAACGAAGAAAGAAACGGAGAAATAAATGGAGAAACGAAGAAATAAACGGAGAAATGAACAAGGAAACGGAGAAACGAGGAAACAAACGGAGAGACGTAGAGAGAAACGGAGAAACAAAGAAAGAAACGGAGATATGAACAAAGAAACGGAGAAACGAAGAAAGAAACGGAGATAGGAACAAAGGAACGGAGAAACGAAGAAAGAAACGGAGAAACGAAGACAGAAACGGAGGAACGGAGAAATAAATGGAGGTACCAAGAAATAAACGGAGAAACGAAGAAATAATCGGAGAAACGAAGAAAGAAACGGAGAAACGAAGAAAGAAACGGAGAAACGAAGAAAAAAACGGAGAAACGTAGAAAGAAACGGAGATACGAGCAAAGAAACGGATAAACGAACAAAGAAACGGAGAAACGAAGAAAGAAACGGAGAAACGAACAAAGAAACGGAGAAACGAACAAAGAAACGGAGAAATGATCAAAGAAACGGAGAAACGAACAAAGAAACGGAGAAACGAAGAAAGAAACGGAGAAACGAAGAAAGAAACGGAGAAACGAACAAAGAAACGGAGAAACGAACAAAGAAACGGAGGAACGAAGAAAGAAACGGAGAAACGAAGAAAGAAACGGAGAAACGGAGAAATAAATGGAGAAACGAAGAAATAAACGTAGAAACGAAGAAAGAAACGGAGAAACGAAGGAAGAAACGGAGAAACGAACAAAGAATCGGAGAAACGAACAAAGAAACGGAGAAACGAAGAAAGTAACGGAGAAACGAAGAAAGAAACGGAGAAACGAACAAAGAAACGGAGAAACGAAGAAAGAAACGGAGAAACGAAGAAAGAAACGGAGAAACGAAGAAAAAAACGGAGAAACGAACAAAGAAACGGAGAAACGATCAAAGAAACGGAGAAACGGAGAAATAAGTGGAGAAACGAAGAAACAAACAGAGAAACGGACAAAGAAACGGACAAACGAAGAAAGAAACGGTGTAACGAATAAAGTAACGAAGAAACGAAGAAAGAAACGGAGAAATATATGGAGAAACGAAGAAATAAACGGAGAAACGAACAAGGAAACGGAGAAACGAAGAAAGAAACGGAGAAACGAAGAAAGAAACGAAGAAAGAAACGGAGAAGCGAACAAAGAAACGGAGAAACGAACAAAGAATCGGAGAAACGAACAAAGAATCGGAGAAACGAACAAAGAGACCGAGAAACGAACAAAGAAACGGACAAACGGAGAAATAAATGGAGAAACGAAGAAATAAACGGAGAAACGGACAAAGAAACGGAGAAACGAAGAAAGAAACGGTGTAACGAATAAAGAAACGAAGAAACGAAGAAAGAAACGGAGAAATAAATGGAGAAACGAAGAAATAAACGGAGAAACGAACAAGGAAACGGAGAAACGAAGAAAGAAACGGAGAAACGAAGAAAGAAACGAAGAAAGAAACGGAGAAACGAACAAAGAAACGGAGAAACGAACAAAGAAACGGAGAAACGAACAAAGAATCGGAGAAACGAACAAAGAAACGGAGAAACGAACAAAGAAACGGACAAACGGAGAAATAAATGGAGAAACGAAGAAATAAATGGAGAAACGAACAAAGAAACGGAGAAACGAAGAAAGAAACGGAGAAACGAAGGAAGAAACGGAGAAACGAAGAAAGAAACGGAGAAACGAGGAATGAAACGGAGAAACGAACAAAGAAACGGAGAAACGAAGAAAGAAACGGAGAAACGAAGAAAGAAACGAAGAAAGAAACGGAGAAGCGAACAAAGAAACGGAGAAACGAACAAAGAATCGGAGAAACGAACAAAGAATCGGAGAAACGAACAAGGAGACCGAGAAACGAACAAAGAAACGGACAAACGGAGAAATAAATGGAGAAACGAAGAAATAAACGGAGAAACGGACGAAGAAACGGAGAAACGAAGAAAGAAACGGTGTAACGAATAAAGAAACGAAGAAACGAAGAAAGAAACGGAGAAATAAATGGAGAAACGAAGAAATAAACGGAGAAACGAGGAATGAAACGGAGAAACGAACAAAGAAACGGAGAAACGAAGAAAGAAACGGAGAAATAAATGGAGAAACGAAGAAATAAACGGAGAAATGAACAAGGAAACGGAGAAACGAGGAAACAAACGGAGAGACGTAGAGAGAAACGGAGAAACAAAGAAAGAAACGGAGATATGAACAAAGAAACGGAGAAACGAAGAAAGAAACGGAGATAGGAACAAAGGAACGGAGAAACGAAGAAAGAAACGGAGAAACGAAGACAGAAACGGAGGAACGGAGAAATAAATGGAGGTACCAAGAAATAAACGGAGAAACGAAGAAATAATCGGAGAAACGAAGAAAGAAACGGAGAAACGAAGAAAGAAACGGAGAAACGAAGAAAAAAACGGAGAAACGTAGACAGAAACGGAGATACGAGCAAAGAAACGGATAAACGAACAAAGAAACGGAGAAACGAAGAAAGAAACGGAGAAACGAACAAAGAAACGGAGAAACGAACAAAGAAACGGAGAAATGATCAAAGAAACGGAGAAACGAACAAAGAAACGGAGAAACGAAGAAAGAAACGGAGAAACGAAGAAAGAAACGGAGAAACGAACAAAGAAACGGAGAAACGAACAAAGAAACGGAGGAACGAAGAAAGAAACGGAGAAACGAAGAAAGAAACGGAGAAACGGAGAAATAAATGGAGAAACGAAGAAATAAACGTAGAAACGAAGAAAGAAACGGAGAAACGAAGGAAGAAACGGAGAAACGAACAAAGAATCGGAGAAACGAACAAAGAAACGGAGAAACGAAGAAAGTAACGGAGAAACGAAGAAAGAAACGGAGAAACGAACAAAGAAACGGAGAAACGAAGAAAGAAACGGAGAAACGAAGAAAGAAACGGAGAAACGAAGAAAAAAACGGAGAAACGAACAAAGAAACGGAGAAACGATTAAAGAAGCGGAGAAACGGAGAAATAAGTGGAGAAACGAAGAAACAAACAGAGAAACGGACAAAGAAACGGACAAACGAAGAAAGAAACGGTGTAACGAATAAAGTAACGAAGAAACGAAGAAAGAAACGGAGAAATATATGGAGAAACGAAGAAATAAACGGAGAAACGAACAAGGAAACGGAGAAACGAAGAAAGAAACGGAGAAACGAAGAAAGAAACGGAGAAACGTAGAAAGAAACGGAGATACGAGCAAATGAACGGAGAAACGAACAAAGAAACGGAGAAACGAAGAAAGAAACGGAGAAATAAATGGAGAAACGAAGAAATAAACGGAGAAATGAACAAGGAAACGGAGAAACGAAGAAACAAACGGAGAGACGGAGAGAGAAACGGAGAAACAAAGAAAGAAACGGAGATATGAACAAAGAAACGGAGAAACGAAGAAAGAAACGGAGATAGGAACAAAGAAACGGAGAAACGAAGAAATAAACGGAGAAACGGACAAAGAAACGGAGAAACGAAGAAAGAAACGGTGTAACGAATAAAGAAACGAAGAAACGAAGAAAGAAACGAAGAAACGAAGAAAGAAACGGAGAAATAAATGGAGAAACGAAGAAATAAACGGAGAAACGAACAAGGAAACGGAGAAACGAAGAAAGAAACGGAGAAACGAAGAAAGAAACGAAGAAAGAAACGGAGAAACGAACAAAGAAACGGAGAAACGAACAAAGAAACGGAGAAACGAACAAAGAATCGGAGAAACGAACAAAGAAACGGAGAAACGAACAAAGAAACGGACAAACGGAGAAATAAATGGAGAAACGAAGAAATAAATGGAGAAACGAACAAAGGAACGGAGAAACGAAGAAAGAAACGGAGAAACGAAGGAAGAAACGGAGAAACGAAGAAAGAAACGGAGAAACGAGGAATGAAACGGAGAAACGATCAAAGAAACGCAGAAACGAAGAAAGAAACGGAGAAATAAATGGAGAAACGAAGAAATAAACGGAGAAATGAACAAGGAAACGGAGAAACGAAGAAACAAACGGAGAGACGTAGAGAGAAACGGAGAAACAAAGAAAGAAACGGAGATATGAACAAAGAAACGGAGACACGAAGAAAGAAACGGAGATAGGAACAAAGAAACGGAGAAACGAAGACAGAAACGGAGAAACGAAGACAGAAACGGAGGAACGGAGAAATAAATGGAGAAACCAAGAAATAAACGGAGAAACGAAGAAATAATCGGAGAAACGAAGAACGAAACGGAGAAACGAAGAAAGAAACGGAGAGAAGAAGAAAGAAACGGAGAAAGGAAGACAGAAACGGAGTAACGAACAAAGAAACGGAGAAACGAAGAAAGAAACGGAGAAACGAAGAAAGAAACGCAGAAACGAAAAAAAGAACGGAGATACGAAGAAAGAAATGGAGAAACGAAAAAAGAAACGGAGAAACGAAGAAAGAAACAGAGAAATAAATGGAGAAACGAAGAAATAAACGGAGAAACGAACAAGGAAACGGAGAAACGAAGAAAGAAACGGAGAAACGAAGAAAAAAACGGAGAAACGTAGAAAGAAACGGAGATACGAGCAAAGAAACGGGGAAACGAAGAAAGAAACGGAGAAACGAAGAAAGAAACGGAAGAACGGAGAAATAAATGGAGAAACGGAGAAACGAAGAAAGAAATGGAGAAACGAAGAAAGAAACGGAGAAACGAAGAAAGAAACGGAGAAATAAATGGAGAAACGAAGAAATAAACGGAGAAACGAACAAGGAAACGGAGAAACGAAGAAAGAAACGGAGAAACGAAGAAAAAAACGGAGAAACGTAGAAAGAAACGGAGATACGAGCAAAGAAACGGAGAAACGAACAAAGAAACGGAGAAACGAAGAAAGAAACGGAGGAACGGAGAAATAAATGGAGAAACGGAGAAACGAAGAAAGAAATGGAGAAACGAAGAAAGAAACGGAGAAACGAAGAAAGGAACGGAGTAACGAAGAAAGAAACGGAGAAACGAACAAAGAAACGGAGAAACGAACAAAGAAACGGAGAAACGATCAAAGAAACGGAGAAACGGTGAAATAAATGGAGAAACGAAGAAACAAACAGAGAAACGGACAAAGAAACGGACAAACGAAGAAAGAAACGGAGAAACGAAAGAAAGAATCGGAGTAACGAACAAAGAAACGAAGAAACGGAGAAATGAACAAAGAAACGGAGAAACGAACAAAGAAACGGAGAAACGAAGAAAGAAACGGAGAAACGAAGAAAGAAACGGAGAAACGATCAAAGAAATGGAGAAACGGAGAAATAAATGGAGAAACGAAGAAACAAACAGAGAAACGGACAAAGAAACGGAGAAACGAACAAAGAAACTGAGAAACGAAGAAAGTAACGGAGAAACGAAGAAAGAAACGAAGAAAGAAACGGAGAAACGAACAAAGAAACGGAGAAACGATCAAAGAAATGGAGAAACGGAGAAATAAATGGAGAAACGAAGAAACAAACAGAGAAACGGACAAAGAAACGGAGAAACGAACAAAGAAACGGAGAAACGAAGAAAGTAACGGAGAAACGAAGAAAGAAACGAAGAAAGAAACGGAGAAACGAACAAAGAAACGGAGAAACGAAGAAATAAACGGAGAAACGGACAAAGAAACGGAGAAACGAAGAAAGAAACGGTGTAACGAATAAAGAAACGAAGAAACGAAGAAAGAAACGAAGAAACGAAGAAAGAAACGGAGAAATAAATGGAGAAACGAAGAAATAAACGGAGAAACGAAGAAAGAAACGGAGAAACGAAGAAAGAAACGAAGAAAGAAACGGAGAAACGAACAAAGAAACGGAGAAACGAACAAAGAAACGGAGAAACGAACAAAGAATCGGAGAAACGAACAAAGAAACGGAGAAACGAACAAAGAAACGGACAAACGGAGAAATAAATGGAGAAACGAAGAAATAAATGGAGAAACGAACAAAGGAACGGAGAAACGAAGAAAGAAACGGAGAAACGAAGGAAGAAACGGAGAAACGAAGAAAGAAACGGAGAAACGAGGAATGAAACGGAGAAACGAACAAAGAAACGGAGAAACGAAGAAAGAAACGGAGAAATAAATGGAGAAACGAAGAAATAAACGGAGAAATGAACAAGGAAACGGAGAAACGAAGAAACAAACGGAGAGACGTAGAGAGAAACGGAGAAACAAAGAAAGAAACGGAGATATGAACAAAGAAACGGAGAAACGAAGAAAGAAACGGAGAAACGAAGAAAGAAACGGAGAAACGAAGAAACAAACGGAGAGACGTAGAGAGAAACGGAGAAACAAAGAAAGAAACGGAGATATGAACAAAGAAACGGAGAAACGAAGAAAGAAACGGAGATAGGAACAAAGAAACGGAGAAACGAAGAAAGAAACGGAGAAACGAAGACAGAAACGGAGGAACGGAGAAATAAATGGAGAAACCAAGAAATAAACGGAGAAACGAAGAAATAATCGGAGAAACGAAGAAAGAAACGGAGAAACGAAGAAAGAAACGGAGAGAAGAAGAAAGAAACGGAGAAACGAAGACAGAAACGGAGTAACGAACAAAGAAACGGAGAAACGAAGAAAGAAACGGAGAAACGAAGAAAGAAACGCAGAAACGAAAAAAAGAACGGAGATACGAAGAAAGAAATGGAGAAACGGACAAAGAAACGGAGAAACGAAGAAAGAAACGGAGAAATAAATGGAGAAACGAAGAAATAAACGGAGAAACGAACAAGGAAACGGAGAAACGAAGAAAGAAACGGAGAAACGAAGAAAAAAACGGAGAAACGTAGAAAGAAACGGAGATACGAGCAAAGAAACGGAGAAACGAACAAAGAAACGGAGAAACGAAGAAAGAAACGGAAGAACGGAGAAATAAATGGAGAAACGGAGAAACGAAGAAAGAAATGGAGAAACGAAGAAAGAAACGGAGAAACGAAGAAAGGAACGGAGTAACGAAGAAAGAAACGGAGAAACGAACAAAGAAACGGAGAAACGAAGAAAGAAACGGAGAAATAAATGGAGAAACGAAGAAATAAACGGAGAAACGAACAAGGAAACGGAGAAACGAAGAAAGATACGGAGAAACGAAGAAAAAAACGGAGAAACGTAGAAAGAAACGGAGATACGAGCAAAGAAACGGAGAAACGAACAAAGAAACGGAGAAACGAAGAAAGAAACGGAAGAACGGAGAAATAAATGGAGAAACGGAGAAACGAAGAAAGAAATGGAGAAACGAAGAAAGAAACGGAGAAACGAAGAAAGGAACGGAGTAACGAAGAAAGAAACGGAGAAACGAACAAAGAAACGGAGAAACGAACAAAGAAACGGAGAAACGATCAAAGAAACGGAGAAACGGTGAAATAAATGGAGAAACGAAGAAACAAACAGAGAAACGGACAAAGAAACGGACAAACGAAGAAAGAAACGGAGAAACGAAAGAAAGAAACGGAGTAACGAACAAAGAAACGAAGAAACGGAGAAATGAACAAAGAAACGGAGAAACGAACAAAGAAACGGAGAAACGAAGAAAGAAACGGAGAAACGAAGAAAGAAACGGAGAAACGAACAAAGAAACGGAGAAACGAACAAAGAAACGGAGGAACGAAGAAAGAAACGGAGAAACGAAGAAAGAAACGGAGAAACGGAGAAATAAATGGAGAAACGAGGAAATAAACGTAGAAACGAAGAAAGAAACGGAGAAACGAAGGAAGAAACGGAGAAACGAACAAAGAAACGGAGAAACGAACAAAGAAACGGAGAAACGATCAAAGAAACGGAGAAACGGTGAAATAAATGGAGAAACGAAGAAACAAACAGAGAAACGGACAAAGAAACGGACAAACGAAGAAAGAAACGGAGAAACGAAAGAAAGAATCGGAGTAACGAACAAAGAAACGAAGAAACGGAGAAATGAACAAAGAAACGGAGAAACGAACAAAGAAACGGAGAAACGAAGAAAGAAACGGAGAAACGAAGAAAGAAACGGAGAAACGAACAAAGAAACGGAGAAACGAACAAAGAAACGGAGGAACGAAGAGAGAAACGGAGAAACGAAGAAAGAAACGGAGAAACGGAGAAATAAATGGAGAAACGAAGAAAAAAACGGAGAAACGAACAAAGAAACGGAGAAACGATCAAAGAAATGGAGAAACGGAGAAATAAATGGAGAAACGAAGAAACAAACAGAGAAACGGACAAAGAAACGGAGAAACGAACAAAGAAACTGAGAAACGAAGAAAGTAACGGAGAAACGAAGAAAGAAACGAAGAAAGAAACGGAGAAACGAACAAAGAAACGGAGAAACGATCAAAGAAATGGAGAAACGGAGAAATAAATGGAGAAACGAAGAAACAAACAGAGAAACGGACAAAGAAACGGAGAAACGAACAAAGAAACGGAGAAACGAAGAAAGTAACGGAGAAACGAAGAAAGAAACGAAGAAAGAAACGGAGAAACGAACAAAGAAACGGAGAAACGAAGAAATAAACGGAGAAACGGACAAAGAAACGGAGAAACGAAGAAAGAAACGGTGTAACGAATAAAGAAACGAAGAAACGAAGAAAGAAACGAAGAAACGAAGAAAGAAACGGAAAAATAAATGGAGAAACGAAGAAATAAACGGAGAAACGAACAAGGAAACGGAGAAACGAAGAAAGAAACGGAGAAACGAAGAAAGAAACGAAGAAAGAAACGGAGAAACGAACAAAGAAACGGAGAAACGAACAAAGAAACGGAGAAACGAACAAAGAATCGGAGAAACGAACAAAGAAACGGAGAAACGAACAAAGAAACGGACAAACGGAGAAATAAATGGAGAAACGAAGAAATAAATGGAGAAACGAACAAAGGAACGGAGAAACGAAGAAAGAAACGGAGAAACGAAGGAAGAAACGGAGAAACGAAGAAAGAAACGGAGAAACGAGGAATGAAACGGAGAAACGAACAAAGAAACGGAGAAACGAAGAAAGAAACGGAGAAATAAATGGAGAAACGAAGAAATAAACGGAGAAATGAACAAGGAAACGGAGAAACGAAGAAACAAACGGAGAGACGTAGAGAGAAACGGAGAAACAAAGAAAGAAACGGAGATATGAACAAAGAAACGGAGAAACGAAGAAAGAAACGGAGAAACGAAGAAAGAAACGGAGAAACGAAGAAACAAACGGAGAGACGTAGAGAGAAACGGAGAAACAAAGAAAGAAACGGAGATATGAACAAAGAAACGGAGAAACGAAGAAAGAAACGGAGATAGGAACAAAGAAACGGAGAAACGAAGAAAGAAACGGAGAAACGAAGACAGAAACGGAGGAACGGAGAAATAAATGGAGAAACCAAGAAATAAACGGAGAAACGAAGAAATAATCGGAGAAACGAAGAAAGAAACGGAGAAACGAAGAAAGAAACGGAGAGAAGAAGAAAGAAACGGAGAAACGAAGACAGAAACGGAGTAACGAACAAAGAAACGGAGAAACGAAGAAAGAAACGGAGAAACGAAGAAAGAAACGCAGAAACGAAAAAAAGAACGGAGATACGAAGAAAGAAATGGAGAAACGAACAAAGAGACGGAGAAACGAAGAAAGAAACGGAGAAATAAATGGAGAAACGAAGAAATAAACGGAGAAACGAACAAGGAAACGGAGAAACGAAGAAAGAAACGGAGAAACGAAGAAAAAAACGGAGAAACGTAGAAAGAAACGGAGATACGAGCAAAGAAACGGAGAAACGAACAAAGAAACGGAGAAACGAAGAAAGAAACGGAAGAACGGAGAAATAAATGGAGAAACGGAGAAACGAAGAAAGAAATGGAGAAACGAAGAAAGAAACGGAGAAACGAAGAAAGGAACGGAGTAACGAAGAAAGAAACGGAGAAACGAACAAAGAAACGGAGAAACGAAGAAAGAAACGGAGAAATAAATGGAGAAACGAAGAAATAAACGGAGAAACGAACAAGGAAACGGAGAAACGAAGAAAGATACGGAGAAACGAAGAAAAAAACGGAGAAACGTAGAAAGAAACGGAGATACGAGCAAAGAAACGGAGAAACGAACAAAGAAACGGAGAAACGAAGAAAGAAACGGAAGAACGGAGAAATAAATGGAGAAACGGAGAAACGAAGAAAGAAATGGAGAAACGAAGAAAGAAACGGAGAAACGAAGAAAGGAACGGAGTAACGAAGAAAGAAACGGAGAAACGAACAAAGAAACGGAGAAACGAACAAAGAAACGGAGAAACGATCAAAGAAACGGAGAAACGGTGAAATAAATGGAGAAACGAAGAAACAAACAGAGAAACGGACAAAGAAACGGACAAACGAAGAAAGAAACGGAGAAACGAAAGAAAGAAACGGAGTAACGAACAAAGAAACGAAGAAACGGAGAAATGAACAAAGAAACGGAGAAACGAACAAAGAAACGGAGAAACGAAGAAAGAAACGGAGAAACGAAGAAAGAAACGGAGAAACGAACAAAGAAACGGAGAAACGAACAAAGAAACGGAGGAACGAAGAAAGAAACGGAGAAACGAAGAAAGAAACGGAGAAACGGAGAAATAAATGGAGAAACGAGGAAATAAACGTAGAAACGAAGAAAGAAACGGAGAAACGAAGGAAGAAACGGAGAAACGAACAAAGAAACGGAGAAACGAACAAAGAAACGGAGAAACGATCAAAGAAACGGAGAAACGGTGAAATAAATGGAGAAACGAAGAAACAAACAGAGAAACGGACAAAGAAACGGACAAACGAAGAAAGAAACGGAGAAACGAAAGAAAGAATCGGAGTAACGAACAAAGAAACGAAGAAACGGAGAAATGAACAAAGAAACGGAGAAACGAACAAAGAAACGGAGAAACGAAGAAAGAAACGGAGAAACGAAGAAAGAAACGGAGAAACGAACAAAGAAACGGAGAAACGAACAAAGAAACGGAGGAACGAAGAGAGAAACGGAGAAACGAAGAAAGAAACGGAGAAACGGAGAAATAAATGGAGAAACGAAGAAAAAAACGGAGAAACGAACAAAGAAACGGAGAAACGATCAAAGAAATGGAGAAACGGAGAAATAAATGGAGAAACGAAGAAACAAACAGAGAAACGGACAAAGAAACGGAGAAACGAACAAAGAAACTGAGAAACGAAGAAAGTAACGGAGAAACGAAGAAAGAAACGAAGAAAGAAACGGAGAAACGAACAAAGAAACGGAGAAACGATCAAAGAAATGGAGAAACGGAGAAATAAATGGAGAAACGAAGAAACAAACAGAGAAACGGACAAAGAAACGGAGAAACGAACAAAGAAACGGAGAAACGAAGAAAGTAACGGAGAAACGAAGAAAGAAACGAAGAAAGAAACGGAGAAACGAACAAAGAAACGGAGAAACGAAGAAATAAACGGAGAAACGGACAAAGAAACGGAGAAACGAAGAAAGAAACGGTGTAACGAATAAAGAAACGAAGAAACGAAGAAACGAAGAAAGAAACGGAAAAATAAATGGAGAAACGAAGAAATAAACGGAGAAACGAACAAGGAAACGGAGAAACGAAGAAAGAAACGGAGAAACGAAGAAAGAAACGAAGAAAGAAACGGAGAAACGAACAAAGAAACGGAGAAACGAACAAAGAAACGGAGAAACGAACAAAGAATCGGAGAAACGAACAAAGAAACGGAGAAACGAACAAAGAAACGGACAAACGGAGAAATAAATGGAGAAACGAAGAAATAAATGGAGAAACGAACAAAGGAACGGAGAAACGAAGAAAGAAACGGAGAAACGAAGGAAGAAACGGAGAAACGAAGAAAGAAACGGAGAAACGAGGAATGAAACGGAGAAACGAACAAAGAAACGGAGAAACGAAGAAAGAAACGGAGAAATAAATGGAGAAACGAAGAAATAAACGGAGAAATGAACAAGGAAACGGAGAAACGAAGAAACAAACGGAGAGACGTAGAGAGAAACGGAGAAACAAAGAAAGAAACGGAGATATGAACAAAGAAACGGAGAAACGAAGAAAGAAACGGAGAAACGAAGAAAGAAACGGAGAAACGAAGAAACAAACGGAGAGACGTAGAGAGAAACGGAGAAACAAAGAAAGAAACGGAGATATGAACAAAGAAACGGAGAAACGAAGAAAGAAACGGAGATAGGAACAAAGAAACGGAGAAACGAAGAAAGAAACGGAGAAACGAAGACAGAAACGGAGGAACGGAGAAATAAATGGAGAAACCAAGAAATAAACGGAGAAACGAAGAAATAATCGGAGAAACGAAGAAAGAAACGGAGAAACGAAGAAAGAAACGGAGAGAAGAAGAAAGAAACGGAGAAACGAAGACAGAAACGGAGTAACGAACAAAGAAACGGAGAAACGAAGAAAGAAACGGAGAAACGAAGAAAGAAACGCAGAAACGAAAAAAAGAACGGAGATACGAAGAAAGAAATGGAGAAACGAACAAAGAGACGGAGAAACGAAGAAAGAAACGGAGAAATAAATGGAGAAACGAAGAAATAAACGGAGAAACGAACAAGGAAACGGAGAAACGAAGAAAGAAACGGAGAAACGAAGAAAAAAACGGAGAAACGTAGAAAGAAACGGAGATACGAGCAAAGAAACGGAGAAACGAACAAAGAAACGGAGAAACGAAGAAAGAAACGGAAGAACGGAGAAATAAATGGAGAAACGGAGAAACGAAGAAAGAAATGGAGAAACGAAGAAAGAAACGGAGAAACGAAGAAAGGAACGGAGTAACGAAGAAAGAAACGGAGAAACGAACAAAGAAACGGAGAAACGAAGAAAGAAACGGAGAAATAAATGGAGAAACGAAGAAATAAACGGAGAAACGAACAAGGAAACGGAGAAACGAAGAAAGATACGGAGAAACGAAGAAAAAAACGGAGAAACGTAGAAAGAAACGGAGATACGAGCAAAGAAACGGAGAAACGAACAAAGAAACGGAGAAACGAAGAAAGAAACGGAAGAACGGAGAAATAAATGGAGAAACGGAGAAACGAAGAAAGAAATGGAGAAACGAAGAAAGAAACGGAGAAACGAAGAAAGGAACGGAGTAACGAAGAAAGAAACGGAGAAACGAACAAAGAAACGGAGAAACGAACAAAGAAACGGAGAAACGATCAAAGAAACGGAGAAACGGTGAAATAAATGGAGAAACGAAGAAACAAACAGAGAAACGGACAAAGAAACGGACAAACGAAGAAAGAAACGGAGAAACGAAAGAAAGAAACGGAGTAACGAACAAAGAAACGAAGAAACGGAGAAATGAACAAAGAAACGGAGAAACGAACAAAGAAACGGAGAAACGAAGAAAGAAACGGAGAAACGAAGAAAGAAACGGAGAAACGAACAAAGAAACGGAGAAACGAACAAAGAAACGGAGGAACGAAGAAAGAAACGGAGAAACGAAGAAAGAAACGGAGAAACGGAGAAATAAATGGAGAAACGAGGAAATAAACGTAGAAACGAAGAAAGAAACGGAGAAACGAAGGAAGAAACGGAGAAACGAACAAAGAAACGGAGAAACGAACAAAGAAACGGAGAAACGAAGAAAGTAACGGAGAAACGAAGAAAGAAACGGAGAAACGAACAAAGAAACGGAGAAACGAAGAAAGAAACGGAGAAACGAACAAAGAAACGGAGAAACGAAGAAAAAAACGGAGAAACGAACAAAGAAACGGAGAAACGATCAAAGAAACGGAGAAACGGAGAAATAAATGGAGAAACGAAGAAGCAAACAGAGAAACGGACAAAGAAACGGAGAAACGAAGAAAGAAACGGTGTAACGAATAAAGTAACGAAGAAACGAAGAAAGAAACGGAGAAATAAATGGAGAAACGAAGAAATAAACGGAGAAACGAACGAAGAAACGGAGGAACGAAGAAAGAAACGGAGAAACGAAGAAAGAAACGGAGAAACGGAGAAATAAATGGAGAAACGAAGAAATAAACGTAGAAACGAAGAAAGAAACGGAGAAACGAAGGAAGAAACGGAGAAACGAACAAAGAAACGGAGAATCGAACAAAGAAACGGAGAAACGAAGAAAGAAACGGAGAAACGAGAAATGAAACGGAGAAACGAACAAAGAAACGGAGAAACGAAGAAAGAAACGGAGAAATAAATGGAGAAACGAAGAAATAAACGGAGAAATGAAGAAGGAAACGGAGAAACGAAGAAACAAACGGAGAGACGTAGAGAGAAACGGAGAAACAAAGAAAGAAACGGAGATATGAACAAAGAAACGGAGAAACGAAGAAAGAAGCGGAGATAGGAACAAAGAAACGGAGATAGGAACAAAGAAACGGAGAAACGAAGAAAGAAACGGAGAAACGAAGACAGAAACGGAGGAACGGAGAAATAAATGGAGAAACGAACAAAGAAACGGAGAAACGAAGAAAGAAACGGAGAAACGAAGGAAGAAACGGAGAAACGAAGAAAGAAACGGAGAAACGGAGAAATAAATGGAGAAACGAAGAAGTAAATGGAGAAACGAAGAAATAAATGGAGAAACGAACAAAGAAACGGAGAAACGAAGAAAGAAACGGAGAAACGAAGGAAGAAACGGAGAAACGAAGAAAGAAACGGAGAAACGAGGAATGAAACGGAGAAACGAACAAAGAAACGGAGAAACGAACAAAGAAACGGAGAAATAAATGGAGAAACGAAGAAATAAACGGAGAAATGAACAAGGAAACGGAGAAACGAAGAAACAAACGGAGAGACGTAGAGAGAAACGGAGAAACAAAGAAAGAAACGGAGATATGAACAAAGAAACGGAGAAACGAAGACAGAAACGGAGTAACGAAAAAAGAAACGGAGAAACGAAGAAAGAAACGGAGAAACGAAGAAAGAAACGCCGAAACGAAAAAAAGAACGGAGATACGAAGAAAGAAATGGAGAAACGAACAAAGAAACGGAGAAACGAACAAAGAAACGGAGAAACGAACGAAGAATCGGAGAAACGAACAAAGAAACGGAGAAACGAACAAAGAAACGGACAAACGGAGAAATAAATGGAGAAACGAAGAAATAAATGGAGAAACGAACAAAGAAACGGAGAAACGAAGAAAGAAACGGAGAAACGAAGGAAGAAACGGAGAAACGAAGAAAGAAACGGAGAAACGAGGAATGAAACGGAGAAACGAACAAAGAAACGGAGAAACGAACAAAGAAACGGAGAAATAAATGGAGAAACGAAGAAATAAACGGAGAAATGAACAAGGAAACGGAGAAACGAAGAAACAAACGGAGAGACGTAGAGAGAAACGGAGAAACGAAGAAAGAAACGGAGATATGAACAAAGAAACGGAGAAACGAAGAAAGAAACGGAGATAGGAACAAAGAAACGGAGAAACGAAGAAAGAAACGGAGAAACGAAGACAGAAACGGAGGAACGGAGAAATAAATGGAGAAACCAAGAAATAAACGGAGAAGCGAAGAAATAATCGGAGAAACGAAGAAAGAAACGGAGAAACGAAGAAAGAAACGGAGAGAAGAAAGAAACGGAGAAACGAAGACAGAAACGGAGAAACGAACATAGAAACGGAGAAACGAAGAAAGAAACGGAGAAACGAAGAAAGAAACGCAGAAACGAAGAAAAGAACGGAGATACGAAGAAAGAAATGGAGAAACGAACAAAGAATCGGAGAAACGAAGAAAGAAACGGAGAAATAAATGGAGAAACGAAGAAATAAACGGAGAAACGAACAAGGAAACGGAGAAACGAAGAAAGAAACGGAGAAACGAAGAAAAAAACGGAGAAACGTAGAAAGAAACGGAGATACGAACAAAGACACGGAGAAACGAAGAAAGAAACGGAGAAATAAATGGAGAAACGTAGAAATAAACCGAGAAACGGAAAAAGAAACGGAGAAACGAACAAAGAAACGGAGAAACGAAGAAAGAAACGGAGAAACGGAGAAATAAATGGAGAAACGAAGAAATAAACGGAGAAACGAAGAAAGAAACGGAGAAACGAAGAAAGAAACGGAGAAACGAAGAAAGAAACGGAGAAACGAACAAAGAAACGGAGAAACGATCAAAGAAACGGAGAAACGGTGAAATAAATGGAGAAACGAAGAAACAAACAGAGAAACGGACAAAGAGACGGACAAGCGAAGATAGAAACGGAGAAACGAACAAAGAAACGGAGGAACGAAGAAAGAAACGGAGAAACGAAGAAAGAAACGGAGAAATAAATGGAGAAACGAAGAAATAAACGTAGAAACGAACAAAGAAACGGAGATACGAAGGAAGAAACGGAGAAACGAAAAAAGAAACGGAGAAACGAACAAAGAAACGGAGAAACGAAGAAAGAAACGGAGAAACGGAGAAATAAATGGAGAAACGGAGAAACGAAGAAAGAATCGGAGAAACGAAGAAAGAAACGAAGAAACGAAGAAAGAAACGGAGAAATAAATGGAGAAACGAATAAATAAACGGAGAAACGAACAAGGAAACGGAGAAACGAAGAAAGAAACGGAGAAACGAAGAAAGAAACGGAGAAACGAAGACAGAAACGGAGGAACGGAGAAATAAATGGAGAAACCAAGAAATATACGGAGAAACGAAGAAACAAACAGAGAAACGGACAAAGAAGCGGAGAAACGAAGAAAGAAACGGTGTAACGAAGAAAGAAACGAAGAAACGAAGAAAGAAACGGAGAAATAAATGGAGAAACGAAGAAATAAACGGAGAAATGAACAAGGAAACGGAGAAACGAAGAAAGAGACGGAGAAACGAAGAATGAAACGAAGAAAGAAACGGAGAAACGAACAAAGAAACGAAGAAACGAACAAAGAAACGGAGAAACGATCAAAGAAACGGAGAAACGGTGAAATAAATGGAGAAACGAAGAAACAAACAGAGAAACGGACAAAGAAACGGACAAACGAAGAAAGAAACGGAGAAACGAAGAAAGGAACGGAGAAACGAAGGAAGAAACGGAGAAACGAACAAAGAAACGGAGAAACGAACAAAGAAACGGAGAAACGAAGAAAGTAACGGAGAAACGAAGAAAGAAACGGAGAAACGAACAAAGAAACGGAGAAACGAAGAAAGAAACGGAGAAACGAAGAAAGAAACGCAGAAACGAAGAAAGAAACGGAGAAACGAAGAAAGAAACGGAGAAACGAGGAATGAAACGGAGAAACGAACAAAGAAACGGAGAAACGAAGAAAGAAACGGAGAAATAAATGGAGAAACGAAGAAATAAACGGAGAAATGAACAAGGAAACGGAGAAACGAAGAAACAAACGGAGAGACGTAGAGAGAAACGGAGAAACGAAGAAAGAAACGGAGATATGAACAAAGAAACGGAGAAACGAAGAAAGAAACGGAGATAGGAACAAAGAAACGGAGAAACGAAGAAAGAAACGGAGAAACGAAGAAAGAAACGGAGAGAAGAAGAAAGAAACGGAGAAACGAGGACAGAAACGGAGAAACGAACAAAGAAACGGAGAAACGAACAAAGAAACGGAGAAACGAAGAAAGAAACGGAGAAACGAAGGAAGAAACGGAGAAACGAAGAAAGAAACGGAGAAATAAATGGAGAAACGAAGAAATAAACGGAGAAATGAACAAGGAAACGGAGAGACGTAGAGAGAAACGGAGAAACAAAGAAAGAAACGGAGATATGAACAAAGAAAGGGAGAAACGAAGAAAGAAACGGAGATAGGAACAAAGAAACGGAGAAACGAAGAAAGAAACGGAGAAACGAAGACAGAAACGGAGGAACGGAGAAATAAATGGAGAAACCAAGAAATAAACGGAGAAACGAAGAAATAATCGGAGAAACGAAGAAAGAAACGGAGAAACGAAGAAAGAAACGGAGAGAAGAAGAAAGAAACGGAGAAACGAGGACAGAAACGGAGAAACGAACAAAGAAACGGAGAAACGAAGAAAGAAACGGAGAAACGAAGAATGAAACGCAGAAACGAAAAAAAGAACGGAGATACGAAGGAAGAAATGGAGAAACGAACAAAGAAACGGAGAAACGAAGAAATAAACGGAGAAATAAATGGAGAAACGAAGAAATAAACGGAGAAACGAACAAGGAAACGGAGAAACGAAGAAAGAAACGGAGAAACGAAGAAAAAAACGGAGAAACGTAGAAAGAAACGGAGATACGAGCAAATGAACGGAGAAACGAACAAAGAAACGGAGAAACGAAGAAAGAAACGGAGAAATAAATGGAGAAACGAAGAAATAAACGGAGAAATGAACAAGGAAACGGAGAAACGAAGAAACAAACGGAGAGACGTAGAGAGAAACGGAGAAACGAAGAAAGAAACGGAGATATGAACAAAGAAACGGAGAAACGAAGAAAGAAACGGAGATAGGAACAAAGAAACGGAGAAACGAAGAAAGAAACGGAGAAACGAAGAAAGAAACGGAGAGAAGAAGAAAGAAACGGAGAAACGAGGACAGAAACGGAGAAACGAACAAAGAAACGGAGAAACGAACAAAGAAACGGAGAAACGAAGAAAGAAACGGAGAAACGAAGGAAGAAACGGAGAAACGAAGAAAGAAACGGAGAAACGAGGAATGAAACGGAGAAACGAACAAAGAAACGGAGAAACGAAGAAAGAAACGGAGAAATAAATGGAGAAACGAAGAAATAAACGGAGAAATGAACAAGGAAACGGAGAGACGTAGAGAGAAACGGAGAAACAAAGAAAGAAACGGAGATATGAACAAAGAAACGGAGAAACGAAGAAAGAAACGGAGATAGGAACAAAGAAACGGAGAAACGAAGAAAGAAACGGAGAAACGAAGACAGAAACGGAGGAACGGAGAAATAAATGGAGAAACCAAGAAATAAACGGAGAAACGAAGAAATAATCGGAGAAACGAAGAAAGAAACGGAGAAACGAAGAAAGAAACGGAGAGAAGAAGAAAGAAACGGAGAAACGAGGACAGAAACGGAGAAACGAACAAAGAAACGGAGAAACGAAGAAAGAAACGGAGAAACGAAGAATGAAACGCAGAAACGAAAAAAAGAACGGAGATACGATGGAAGAAATGGAGAAACGAACAAAGAAACGGAGAAACGAAGAAATAAACGGAGAAATAAATGGAGAAACGAAGAAATAAACGGAGAAACGAACAAGGAAACGGAGAAACGACGAAAGAAACGGAGAAACGAAGAAAAAAACGGAGAAACGTAGAAAGAAACGGAGATACGAGCAAATGAACGGAGAAACGAACAAAGAAACGGAGAAACGAAGAAAGAAACGGAGAAATAAATGGAGAAACGAAGAAATAAACGGAGAAATGAACAAGGAAACGGAGAAACGAAGAAACAAACGGAGAGACGTAGAGAGAAACGGAGAAACAAAGAAAGAAACGGAGATATGAACAAAGAAACGGAGAAACGAAGAAAGAAACGGAGATAGGAACAAAGAAACGGAGAAACGAAGAAAGAAACGGAGAAACGAAGACAGAAACGGAGGAACGGAGAAATAAATGGAGAAACCAAGAAATAAACGGAGAAACGAAGAAATAATCGGAGAAACGAAGAAAGAAACGGAGAAACGAAGAAAGAAACGGAGAGAAGAAGAAAGAAACGGAGAAACGAAGACAGAAACGGAGAAACGAACAAAGAAACGGAGAAACGAAGAAAGAAACGGAGAAACGAAGAAAGAAACGCAGAAACGAAAAAAAGAACGGAGATACGAAGAAAGAAATGGAGAAACGAACAAAGAAACGGAGAAACGAAGAAAGAAACGGAGAAATAAATGGAGAAACGAAGAAATAAACGGAGAAACGAACAAGGAAACGGAGAAACGAAGAAAGAAACGGAGAAACGAAGAAAGAAACGGAGAAACGTAGAAAGAAACGGAGATACGAGCAAAGAAACGGAGAAACGAACAAAGAAACGGAGAAACGAAGAAAGAAACGGAGGAACGGAGAAATAAATGGAGAAACGGAGAAACGAAGAAAGAAATGGAGAAACGAAGAAAGAAACGGAGAAACGAAGAAAGAAACGGAGTAACGAAGAGAGAAACGGAGAAACGAAGAAAGAAACGGAGAAACGAAGCAAGAAATGGAGAAACGGAGAAAGAAACGGAGAAATAAATGGAGAAACGAAGAAATAAACGGAGAAACGAACAAGGAAACGGAGAAACGAAGAAAGAAACGGAGAAACGAAGAAAAAAACGGAGAAACGTAGAAAGAAACGGAGATACGAGCAAAGAAACGGAGAAACGAACAAAGAAACGGAGAAACGAAGAAAGAAACGGAGGAACGGAGAAATAAATGGAGAAACGGAGAAACGAAGAAAGAAATGGAGAAACGAAGAAAGAAACGGAGAAACGAAGAAAGAAACGCAGAAACGAAAAAAAGAACGGAGATACGAAGAAAGAAATGGAGAAACGAACAAAGAAACGGAGAAACGAAGAAAGAAACGGAGAAATAAATGGAGAAACGAAGAAATAAACGGAGAAACGAACAAGGAAACGGAGAAACGAAGAAAGAAACGGAGAAACGAAGAAAGAAACGGAGAAACGTAGAAAGAAACGGAGATACGAGCAAAGAAACGGAGAAACGAACAAAGAAACGGAGAAACGAAGAAAGAAACGGAGGAACGGAGAAATAAATGGAGAAACGGAGAAACGAAGAAAGAAATGGAGAAACGAAGAAAGAAACGGAGAAACGAAGAAAGAAACGGAGTAACGAAGAGAGAAACGGAGAAACGAAGAAAGAAACGGAGAAACGAAGCAAGAAATGGAGAAACGGAGAAAGAAACGGAGAAATAAATGGAGAAACGAAGAAATAAACCGAGAAACGGAAAAAGAAACGGAGAAACGAACAAAGAAACGGAGAAACGAAGAAAGAAACGGAGAAACGAAGAAAGAAATGGAGAAACCAAGAAACAAACGGAGAGACGTAGAAAGAAACGGAGATACGAGCAAAGAAACGGGGAAACGAACAAAGAAACGGAGAAACGAAGAAAGAAACGGAAGAACGGAGAAATAAATGGAGAAACGGAGAAACGAAGAAAGAAACGGAGAAACGGAGAAATAAATGGAGAAACGAAGAAATAAACGTAGAAACGAAGAAAGAAACGGAGAAACGAAGGAAGAAACGGAGAAACGAACAAAGAATCGGAGAAACGAACAAAGAAACGGAGAAACGAAGAAAGTAACGGAGAAACGAAGAAAGAAACGGAGAAACGGACAAAGAAACGGAGAAACGAACAAAGAAACGGAGAAACGAAGAAAGTAACGGAGAAACGAAGAAAGAAACGAAGAAAGAAACGGAGAAACGAACAAAGAAACGGAGAAACGAAGAAATAAACGGAGAAACGGACAAAGAAACGGAGAAACGAAGAAAGAAACGGTGTAACGAATAAAGAAACGAAGAAACGAAGAAAGAAACGAAGAAACGAAGAAAGAAACGGAGAAATAAATGGAGAAACGAAGAAATAAACGGAGAAACGAACAAGGAAACGGAGAAACGAAGAAAGAAACGGAGAAACGAAGAAAGAAACGAAGAAAGAAACGGAGAAACGAACAAAGAAACGGAGAAACGAAGAAAGAAACGGAGAAATAAATGGAGAAACGAAGAAATAAACGGAGAAATGAACAAGGAAACGGAGAAACGAAGAAACAAACGGAGAGACGTAGAGAGAAACGGAGAAACAAAGAAAGAAACGGAGATATGAACAAAGAAACGGAGAAACGAAGAAAGAAACGGAGAAACGAAGAAAGAAACGGAGAAACGAAGAAACAAACGGAGAGACGTAGAGAGAAACGGAGAAACAAAGAAAGAAACGGAGATATGAACAAAGAAACGGAGAAACGAAGAAAGAAACGGAGATAGGAACAAAGAAACGGAGAAACGAAGAAAGAAACGGAGAAACGAAGACAGAAACGGAGGAACGGAGAAATAAATGGAGAAACCAAGAAATAAACGGAGAAACGAAGAAATAATCGGAGAAACGAAGAAAGAAACGGAGAAACGAAGAAAGAAACGGAGAGAAGAAGAAAGAAACGGAGAAACGAAGACAGAAACAGAGTAACGAACAAAGAAACGGAGAAACGAAGAAAGAAACGGAGAAACGAAGAAAGAAACGCAGAAACGAAAAAAAGAACGGAGATACGAAGAAAGAAATGGAGAAACGAACAAAGAAACGGAGAAACGAAGAAAGAAACGGAGAAATAAATGGAGAAACGAAGAAATAAACGGAGAAACGAACAAGGAAACGGAGAAACGAAGAAAGAAACGGAGAAACGAAGAAAAAAACGGAGAAACGTAGAAAGAAACGGAGATACGAGCAAAGAAACGGAGAAACGAACAAAGAAACGGAGAAACGAAGAAAGAAACGGAAGAACGGAGAAATAAATGGAGAAACGGAGAAACGAAGAAAGAAATGGAGAAACGAAGAAAGAAACGGAGAAACGAAGAAAGGAACGGAGTAACGAAGAAAGAAACGGAGAAACGAACAAAGAAACGGAGAAACGAACAAAGAAACGGAGAAACGAACAAAGAAACGGAGAAACGATCAAAGAAACGGAGAAACGGTGAAATAAATGGAGAAACGAAGAAACAAACAGAGAAACGGACAAAGAAACGGACAAACGAAGAAAGAAACGGAGAAACGAAAGAAAGAAACGAAGAAACGGAGAAATGAACAAAGAAACGGAGAAACGAACAAAGACACGGAGAAACGAAGAAAGAAACGGAGAAACGAAGAAAGAAACGGAGAAACGAAGAAAGAAACGGTGTAACGAATAAAGAGACGGAGAAACGAACAAAGAAACGGACAAACGGAGAAATAAATGGAGAAACGAAGAAATAAACGGAGAAACGAAGAAAGAAACGGAGAAACGAAGGAAGAAACGGAGAAACGAACAAAGAAACGGAGAAACGAACAAAGAAACGGAGAAACGAAGAAAGTAACGGAGAAATGAAGAAAGAAACGGAGAAACGAACAAAGAAACGGAGAAACGAAGAAAGAAACGGAGAAACGAAGAAAGAAACGCAGAAACGAAGAAAGAAACGGAGAAACGAAGAAAGAAACGGAGAAACGAGGAATGAAACGGAGAAACGAACAAAGAAACGGAGAAACGAAGAAAGAAACGGAGAAATAAATGGAGAAACGAAGAAATAAACGGAGAAATGAACAAGGAAACGGAGAAACGAAGAAACAAACGGAGAGACGTAGAGAGAAACGGAGAAACGAAGAAAGAAACGGAGATATGAACAAAGAAACGGAGAAACGAAGAAAGAAACGGAGATAGGAACAAAGAAACGGAGAAACGAAGAAAGAAACGGAGAAACGAAGACAGAAACGGAGGAACGGAGAAATAAATGGAGAAACCAAGAAATAAACGGAGAAACGAAGAAATAATCGGAGAAACGAAGAAAGAAACGGAGAAACGAAAAAAGAAACGGAGAAACGAACGAAGAAACGGAGAAACGAAGAATGAAACGGAGAAACGGAGAAATAAATGGAGAAACGGAGAAACGAAGAAAGAAACGGAGAAACGAAGAAAGAAACGGAGTAACGAAGAAAGAAACGGAGAAACGAACAAAGAAACGGAGAAACGAACAAAGAAACGGAGAAACGATCAAAGAAACGGAGAAACGGTGAAATAAATGGAGAAACGAAGAAACAAACAGAGAAACGGACAAAGAAACGGACAAACGAAGAAAGAAACGGAGAAACGAAGAAAGAAACGGAGTAACGAACAAAGAAACGAAGAAACGAAGAAAGAAACGGGGAAACGAACAAAGAAACGGAGAAACGAAGAAAGAAACGGAGAAACGAAGAAAGAAACGGAGAAACGAAGAAAGAAACGGAGAAACGAACAAAGAAACGGAGAAACGATCAAAGAAACGGAGAAACGGAGAAATAAATGGAGAAACGAAGAAACAAACAGAGAAACGGACAAAGAAACGGAGAAACGAAGAAAGAAACGGTGTAACGAATAAAGAAACGAAGAAACGAAGAAAGAAACGAAGAAATAAATGGAGAGACGAAGAAATAAACGGAGAAAGGAACAAGGAAACGGAGAATCGAAGAAAGAAACGGAGAAACGAAGAAAGAAACGAAGAAAGAAACGGAGAAACGAACAAAGAAACGGAGAAACGAACAAAGAATCGGAGAAACGAACAATGAAACGGAGAAACGAAAAAAGAAACGGACAAACGGAGAAATAAATGGAGAAACGAAGAAATAAACCGAGAAACGAACAAAGAAACGGAGAAACGAAGAAAGAAACAGAGAAACGAAGGAAGAAACGGAGAAACGAAGAAAGAAACGGAGAAACGAGGAATGAAACGGAGAAACGAACAAAGAAACGGAGAAACGAAGAAAGAAACGGAGAAATAAATGGAGAAACGAAGAAATAAACGGAGAAACGAACAAGGAAACGGAGAAACGAAGAAAGAAACGGAGAAACGAAGAAAAAAACGGAGAAACGTAGAAAGAAACGGAGATACGAGCAAAGAAACGGAGAAACGAACAAAGAAACGGAGAAACGAAGAAAGAAATGGAGGAACGGAGAAATAAATGGAGAAACGGAGAAACGAAGAAAGAAATGGAGAAACGAAGAAAGAAACGGAGAAACGAAGAAAGGAACGGAGTAACGAAGAAAGAAACGGAGAAACGAACAAAGAAACGGAGAAACGAACAAAGAAACGGAGAAACGATCAAAGAAACGCAGAAACGGTGAAATAAATGGAGAAACGAAGACAGAAACGGTGGAACGGAGATATAAATGGAGAAACGAAAAATAAACGGTGAAACGAAGAAAGAAACGGAGAAACGAAGAAAGAAACGGAGAAACGAAGAAAGAAACGGAGAAACGGAGAAAGAAACGGAGAAACGAAGAAAGAAACGGAGAAATAAATGGAGAAACGAAGAAATAAACCGAGAAACGGAAAAACAAACGGAGAGACGAACAAAGAAACGGACAAACGAAGAAAGAAACGGAGAAACGAAGAAAGAAACGGAGAAACGAAGAAAGAAACGGAGAAACGAAGAAAGAAACGGAGAAATAAATGGAGAAACGAAGAAGTAAACGGAGAAATGAACAAGGAAACGGAGAAACGAAGAAGCAAACGGAGAGACGTAGAGAGAAACGGAGAAACGAAGAAAGAAACGGAGAAACGAAGAAAGAAACGGAGAAACGAAGAAAGAAACGCAGAAACGAAGAAAAGAACGGAGATACGAAGAAAGAAATGGAGAAACGAACAAAGAAACGGAGAAACGAAGAAAGAAACGGAGAAATGAATGGAGAAACGAAGAAATACTAGTAAACGGAGAAACGAACAAGGAAACGGAGAAACGAAGAAAGAAACGGAGAAACGAAGAAAAAAACGGAGAAACGCAGAAAGAAACGGAGATACGAACAAAGAAACGGAGAAACGAACAAAGAAACGGAGAAACGAACAAAGAAACGGAGGAACGGAGATATAAATGGAGAAACGAAAAATAAACGGAGAAACGAAGAAAGAAACGGAGAAACGAAGAAAGAAACGGAGTAACGAACAAAGAAACGAAGAAACGGAGAAACGAAGAAAGAAACGGAGAAACGAAGAAAGAAACGGAGAAACGAAGAAAGAAACGGAGAAACGAAGAAAGAAACGGAGAAACGAAGAAAGAAACGGAGTAACGAACAAAGAAACGAAGAAACGGAGAAACGAACAAAGAAACGGAGAAACGAAGAAAGAAACGGAGAAAAGAAGAAAGAAACGGAGAAACGAAAAAAGAAACGGAGAAACGAAGAAAGAAACGAAGAAAGAAACGGAGAAACGAACAAAGAAACGGAGAAACGAACAAAGAAACGGAGAAACGAACAAAGAAACGGACAAACGGAGAAATAAATGGAGAAACGAAGAAAGAAACGGAGAAACGAAGAAAAAAACGGAGAAACGTAGAAAGGAACGGAGATACGAGCAAAGAAACGGAGAAACGAACAAAGAAACGGAGACACGAACAAAGAAACGGAGAAACGAACAAAGAAACGGACAAACGGAGAAATAAATGAAGAAACGAAGAAATAAACGGAGAAACGAAGAAAGAAACGGAGAAGCGAAGAAAGAAACGGAGAAACGAAGGAAGAAACGGAGAAACGAACAAAGAAACGGAGAAACGAACAAAGAAACGGAGAAACGATCAAAGAAACGGAGAAACGGAGAAATAAATGGAGAAACGAAGAAACAAACAGAGAAACGGACAAAGAAACGGAGAAACGAAGAAAGAAACGGTGTAACGAAGAAAGAAACGAAGAAACGAAGAAAGAAACGGAGAAATAAATGGAGAAACGAAGAAATAAACGGAGAAACGAACAAGGAAACGAAGAAAGAAACGGAGAAACGAACAAAGAAACGGAGAAACGAACAAAGAAACGGAGAAACGAACAAAGAATCGGAGAAACGAACAAAAAAACGGAGAAACGAACAAAAAAACGGAGAAACGAACAAAGAAACGGACAAACGGAGAAATAAATGGAGAAACGAAGAAATAAACGGAGAAACGAAGAAAGAAACGGAGAAACGAAGAAAGAAACGGAGAAACGAAGAAAGAAACGCAGAAACGAAGAAAGAAACGGAGAAACGAAGAAAGAAACAAAGAAACGAGGAATGAAACGGAGAAACGAACAAAGAAACGGAGAAACGAAGAAAGAAACGGAGAAATAATTGGAGAAACGAAGAAATAAACGGAGCAATGAACAAGGATACGGAGAAACGAAGAAACAAACGGAGAGACGTAGAGAGAAACGGAGAAACGAAGATAGAAACGGAGATATGAACAAAGAAACGGAGAAACGAAGAAAGAAACGGAGATAGGAACAAAGAAACGGAGAAACGAAGAAAGAAACGGAGAAACGAAGACAGAAACGGATGAACGGAGAAATAAATGGAGAAACCAAGAAATAAACGGAGAAACGACGAAATAATCGGAGAAACGAAGAAAGAATCGGAGAAACGAAGAAAGAAACGGAGAAACGAAGAAAGAAACGGAGAGAAGAAGAAAGAAACCGAGAAACGAAGACAGAAACGGAGAAACGAACAAAGAACCGGGGAAACGAAGAAAGAAACGGAGAAACGAAGAAAGAAACGCAGAAACGAAGAAAAGAACGGAGATACGAAGAAAGAAATGGAGAAACGGACAAAGAAACGGAGAAACGAAGAAAGAAACGGAGAAGTAAGTGGAGAAACGAAGAAACAAACAGAGAAACGGACAAAGAAACGGAGAAACGAAGAAAGAAACGGTGTAACGAAGAAAGAAACGAGGAAACGAAGAAAGAAACGGAGAAATAAATGGAGAAACGAAGAAATAAACGGAGAAACGAACAAGGAAACGGAGAAACGACGAAAGAAACGGAGAAACGAAGAAAGAAACGAAGAAAGAAACGGAGAAACGAAGAAAGAAACAAAGAAACGAGGAATGAAACGGAGAAACGAACAAAGAAACGGAGAAACGAAGAAAGAAACGGAGAAATAAATGGAGAAACGAAGAAATAAACGGAGCAATGAACAAGGAAACGGAGAAGCGAAGAAACAAACGGAGAGACGTAGAGAGAAACGGAGAAACGAAGATAGAAACGGAGATATGAACAAAGAAACGGAGAAACGAAGAAAGAAACGGAGATAGGAACAAAGAAACGGAGAAACGAAGAAAGAAACGGAGAAACGAAGACAGAAACGGAGGAACGGAGAAATAAATGGAGAAACCAAGAAATAAACGGAGAAACGAAGAAATAATCGGAGAAACGAAGAAAGAATCGGAGAAACGAAGAAAGAAACGGAGAAACGAAGAAAGAAACGGAGAGAAGAAGAAAGAAACCGAGAAACGAAGACAGAAACGGTGAAACGAACAAAGAACCGGGGAAACGAAGAAAGAAACGGAGAAACGAAGAAAGAAACGCAGAAACGAAGAAAGAAACGGAGAAATAAATGGAGAAGCGAAGAAATAAACGGAGAAACGAACAAGGAAACGGAGAAACGACGAAAGAAACGGAGAAACGAAGAAAGAAACGAAGAAAGAAACGGAGAAACGAACAAAAAATCGGAGAAACGAACAAAGAAACGGACAAACGGAGAAATAAATGGAGAAACGAAGAAATAAATGGAGAAACGAAGAAACAAACAGAGAAACGGACAAAGAAACGGAGAAACGAAGAAAGAAACGGTGTAACGAATAAAGAAACGAAGAAACGAAGAAAGAAACGGGGAAACGAACAAAGAAACGGAGAAACGAAGAAAGAAACGGAGAAACGAAGAAAGAAACGGAGAAACGAAGAAAGAAACGGAGAAACGAACAAAGAAACGGAGAAACGATCAAAGAAACGGAGAAACGGAGAAATAAATGGAGAAACGAAGAAACAAACAGAGAAACGGACAAAGAAACGGAGAAACGAAGAAAGAAACGGTGTAACGAATAAAGAAACGAAGAAACGAAGAAAGAAACGAAGAAATAAATGGAGAGACGAAGAAATAATCGGAGAAACGAACAAGGAAACGGAGAATCGAAGAAAGAAACGGAGAAACGAAGAAAGAAACGAAGAAAGAAACGGAGAAACGAACAAAGAAACGGAGAAACGAACAAAGAATCGGAGAAACGAACAATGAAACGGAGAAACGAAAAAAGAAACGGACAAACGGAGAAATATATGGAGAAACGAAGAAATAAACCGAGAAACGAACAAAGAAACGGAGAAACGAAGAAAGAAACAGAGAAACGAAGGAAGAAACGGAGAAACGAAGAAAGAAACGGAGAAACGAGGAATGAAACGGAGAAACGAACAAAGAAACGGAGAAACGAAGAAAGAAACGGAGAAATAAATGGAGAAACGAAGAAATAAACGGAGAAACGAACAAGGAAACGGAGAAACGAAGAAAGAAACGGAGAAACGAAGAAAAAAACGGAGAAACGTAGAAAGAAACGGAGATACGAGCAAAGAAACGGAGAAACGAACAAAGAAACGGAGAAACGAAGAAAGAAATGGAGGAACGGAGAAATAAATGGAGAAACGGAGAAACGAAGAAAGAAATGGAGAAACGAAGAAAGAAACGGAGAAACGAAGAAAGGAACGGAGTAACGAAGAAAGAAACGGAGAAACGAACAAAGAAACGGAGAAACGAACAAAGAAACGGAGAAACGATCAAAGAAACGCAGAAACGGTGAAATAAATGGAGAAACGAAGACAGAAACGGTGGAACGGAGATATAAATGGAGAAACGAAAAATAAACGGTGAAACGAAGAAAGAAACGGACAAACGAAGAAAGAAACGGAGAAACGAAGAAAGAAACGGAGAAACGGAGAAAGAAACGGAGAAACGAAGAAAGAAACGGAGAAATAAATGGAGAAACGAAGAAATAAACCGAGAAACGGAAAAACAAACGGAGAGACGAACAAAGAAACGGAGAAACGAAGAAAGAAACGGAGAAACGAAGAAAGAAACGGAGAAACGAACAAAGAAACGGAGAAACGAAGAAAGAAACGGAGAAATAAATGGAGAAACGAAGAAGTAAACGGAGAATTGAACAAGGAAACGGAGAAACGAAGAAGCAAACGGAGAGACGTAGAGAGAAACGGAGAAACGAAGAAAGAAACGGAGAAACGAAGAAAGAAACGGAGAAACGAAGAAAGAAACGCAGAAACGAAGAAAAGAACGGAGATACGAAGAAAGAAATGGAGAAACGAACAAAGAAACGGAGAAACGAAGAAAGAAACGGAGAAATGAATGGAGAAACGAAGAAATACTAGTAAACGGAGAAACGAACAAGGAAACGGAGAAACGAAGAAAGAAACGGAGAAACGAAGAAAAAAACGGAGAAACGCAGAAAGAAACGGAGATTCGAACAAAGAAACGGAGAAACGAACAAAGAAACGGAGAAACGAACAAAGAAACGGAGGAACGGAGATATAAATGGAGAAACGAAAAATAAACGGAGAAACGAAGAAAGAAACGGAGAAACGAAGAAAGAAACGGAGTAACGAACAAAGAAACGAAGAAACGGAGAAACGAAGAAAGAAACGGAGAAACGAAGAAAGAAACGGAGAAACGAAGAAAGAAACGGAGAAACGAAGAAAGAAACGGAGAAACGAAGAAAGAAACGGAGTAACGAACAAAGAAACGAAGAAACGGAGAAACGAACAAAGAAACGGAGAAACGAAGAAAGAAACGGAGAAAAGAAGAAAGAAACGGAGAAACGAAAAAAGAAACGGAGAAACGAAGAAAGAAACGAAGAAAGAAACGGAGAAACGAACAAAGAAACGGAGAAACGAACAAAGAAACGGAGAAACGAACAAAGAAACGGAGAAACGAACAAAGAAACGGACAAACGGAGAAATAAATGGAGAAACGAAGAAAGAAACGGAGAAACGAAGAAAAAAACGGAGAAACGTAGAAAGGAACGGAGATACGAGCAAAGAAACGGAGAAACGAACAAAGAAACGGAGACACGAACAAAGAAACGGAGAAACGAACAAAGAAACGGACAAACGGAGAAATAAATGAAGAAACGAAGAAATAAACGGAGAAACGAAGAAAGAAACGGAGAAGCGAAGAAAGAAACGGAGAAACGAAGGAAGAAACGGAGAAACGAACAAAGAAACGGAGAAACGAACAAAGAAACGGAGAAACGATCAAAGAAACGGAGAAACGGAGAAATAAATGGAGAAACGAAGAAACAAACAGAGAAACGGACAAAGAAACGGAGAAACGAAGAAAGAAACGGTGTAACGAAGAAAGAAACGAAGAAACGAAGAAAGAAACGGAGAAATAAATGGAGAAACGAAGAAATAAACGGAGAAACGAACAAGGAAACGGAGAAACGACGAAAGAAACGGAGAAACGAAGAAAGAAACGAAGAAAGAAACGGAGAAACGAACAAAGAAACGGAGAAACGAACAAAGAAACGGAGAAACGAACAAAGAATCGGAGAAACGAACAAAAAAACGGAGAAACGAACAAAAAAACGGAGAAACGAACAAAGAAACGGACAAACGGAGAAATAAATGGAGAAACGAAGAAATAAACGGAGAAACGAAGAAAGAAACGGAGAAACGAAGAAAGAAACGGAGAAACGAAGAAAGAAACGGAGAAACGAAGAAAGAAACGCAGAAACGAAGAAAGAAACGGAGAAACGAAGAAAGAAACAAAGAAACGAGGAATGAAACGGAGAAACGAACAAAGAAACGGAGAAACGAAGAAAGAAACGGAGAAATAAATGGAGAAACGAAGAAATAAACGGAGCAATGAACAAGGATACGGAGAAACGAAGAAACAAACGGAGAGACGTAGAGAGAAACGGAGAAACGAAGATAGAAACGGAGATATGAACAAAGAAACGGAGAAACGAAGAAAGAAACGGAGATAGGAACAAAGAAACGGAGAAACGAAGAAAGAAACGGAGAAACGAAGACAGAAACGGATGAACGGAGAAATAAATGGAGAAACCAGGAAATAAACGGAGAAACGACGAAATAATCGGAGAAACGAAGAAAGAATCGGAGAAACGAAGAAAGAAACGGAGAAACGAAGAAAGAAACGGAGAGAAGAAGAAAGAAACCGAGAAACGAAGACAGAAACGGAGAAACGAACAAAGAACCGGGGAAACGAAGAAAGAAACGGAGAAACGAAGAAAGAAACGCAGAAACGAAGAAAAGAACGGAGATACGAAGAAAGAAATGGAGAAACGGATAAAGAAACGGAGAAACGAAGAAAGAAACGGAGAAGTAAGTGGAGAAACGAAGAAACAAACAGAGAAACGGACAAAGAAACGGAGAAACGAAGAAAGAAACGGTGTAACGAAGAAAGAAACGAGGAAACGAAGAAAGAAACGGAGAAATAAATGGAGAAACGAAGAAATAAACGGAGAAACGAACAAGGAAACGGAGAAACGACGAAAGAAACGAAGAAAGAAACGGAGAAACGAAGAAAGAAACAAAGAAACGAGGAATGAAACGGAGAAACGAACAAAGAAACGGAGAAACGAAGAAAGAAACGGAGAAATAAATGGAGAAACGAAGAAATAAACGGAGCAATGAACAAGGAAACGGAGAAGCGAAGAAACAAACGGAGAGACGTAGAGAGAAACGGAGAAACGAAGATAGAAACGGAGATATGAACAAAGAAACGGAGAAACGAAGAAAGAAACGGAGATAGGAACAAAGAAACGGAGAAACGAAGAAAGAAACGGAGAAACGAAGACAGAAACGGAGGAACGGAGAAATAAATGGAGAAACCAAGAAATGAACAGAGAAACGAAGAAATAATCGGAGAAACGAAGAAAGAATCGGAGAAACGAAGAAAGAAACGGAGAAACGAAGAAAGAAACGGAGAGAAGAAGAAAGAAACCGAGAAACGAAGACAGAAACGGTGAAACGAACAAAGAACCGGGGAAACGAAGAAAGAAACGGAGAAACGAAGAAAGAAACGCAGAAACGAAGAAAAGAACGGAGATACGAAGAAAGAAATGGAGAAACGAACAAAGAAACGGAGAAACGAAGAAAGAAACGGAGAAATAAGTGGAGAAACGAAGAAACAAACAGAGAAACGGACAAAGAAACGGAGAAACGAAGAAAGAAACGGTGTAACGAAGAAAGAAACGAGGAAACGAAGAAAGAAACGGAGAAATAAATGGAGAAACGAAGAAATAAACGGAGAAACGAACAAGGAAACGGAGAAACGACGAAAGAAACGGAGAAACGAAGAAAGAAACGAAGAAAGAAACGGAGAAACGAACAAAGAAACGGAGAAACGAACAAAGAAACGGAGAAACGAACAAAGAATCGGAGAAACGAACAAAAAAACGGAGAAACGAACAAAAAAACGGAGAAACGAACAAAGAAACGGACAAACGGAGAAATAAATGGAGAAACGAAGAAATAAACGGAGAAACGAAGAAAGAAACGGAGAAACGAAGAAAGAAACGGAGAAACGAAGGAAGAAACGGAGAAACGAACAATGAAACGGGGAAACGAAGAAAGAAACGGAGAAATGAAGAAAGTAACGGAGAAACGAAGAAAGAAACGGAGAAACGAACAAAGAAACGGAGAAACGAAGAAAGAAACGGAGAAACGAAGAAAGAAACGCAGAAACGAAGAAAGAAACGGAGAAACGAAGAAAGAAACAAAGAAACGAGGAATGAAACGGAGAAACGAACAAAGAAACGGAGAAACGAAGAAAGAAACGGAGAAATAAATGGAGAAACGAAGAAATAAACGGAGCAATAAACAAGGAAACGGAGAAACGAAGAAACAAACGGAGAGACGTAGAGAGAAACGGAGAAACGAAGATAGAAACGGAGATATGAACAAAGAAACGGAGAAACGAAGAAAGAAACGGAGATAGGAACAAAGAAACGGAGAAACGAAGAAAGAAACGGAGAAACGAAGACAGAAACGGATGAACGGAGAAATAAATGGAGAAACCAAGAAATAAACGGAGAAACGAAGAAATAATCGGAGAAACGAAGAAAGAATCGGAGAAACGAAGAAAGAAACGGAGAAACGAAGAAAGAAACGGAGAGAAGAAGAAAGAAACCGAGAAACGAAGACAGAAACGGAGAAACGAACAAAGAACCGGGGACACGAAGAAAGAAACGGAGAAACGAAGAAAGAAACGCAGAAACGAAGAAAAGGACGGAGATACGAAGAAAGAAATGGAGAAACGAACAAAGAAACGGAGAAACGAAGAAAGAAACGGAGAAATAAATGGAGAAACGAAGAAATAAACGGAGAAACGAACAAGGAAACGGAGAAACGAAGAAAGAAACGGAGAAACGAAGAAAAAAACGGAGAAACGTAGAAAGAAACGGAGATACGAACAAAGAAACGGAGAAACGAACAAAGAAACGGAGAAACGAACAAAGAAACGAAGAAACGGAGAAACGAACAATGAAACGGAGAAACGAAGAAAGAAACGGAGAAGCGAAGAAAGAAACGGAGAAACGAAGAAAGAAACGGAGAAACGAACAACGAAACGGAGAAACGAAGAAAGAAACGGAGAAACGAAGAAAGAAACGCGGAAACGAAGAAAAGAACGGAGATACGAAGAAAGAAATGGAGAAACGAACAAAGAAACGGAGAAACGAAGAAAGAAACGGAGAAATAAATGGAGAAACGAAGAAATAAACGGAGAAACGAACTAGGAAACGGAGAAACGAACAAAGAAACGGAGAAACGAACAAAGAAACGGACAAACGGAGAAATAAATGGAGAAACGAAGAAAGAAACGGAGAAACGAACAAAGAAACGGAGAAACGAACAAAGAAACGGGTGTAACGAAGAAAGAAACGAAGAAACGAAGAAAGAAACGGAGAAATAAATGGAGAAACGAAGAAATAAACGGAGAAACGAAGAAAGAAACGGAGAAATAAATGGAGAAACGAAGAAATAAACGGAGAAACGAACAAGGAAACGGAGAAACGAAGAGAGAAACGGAGAAACGAAGAAAAAAACGGAGAAACGTAGAAAGAAACGGAGATACGAACAAAGAAACGGAGAAACGAACAAAGAAACGGAGAAACGAACAAAGAAACGAAGAAACGGAGAAACGAACAATGAAACGGAGAAACGAAGAAAGAAACGGAGAAATAAATGGAGAAACGAAGAAATAAACGGAGCAATGAACAAGGAAACGGAGAAACGAAGAAACAAACGGAGAGACGTAGAGAGAAACGGAGAAACGAAGATAGAAACGGAGATATGAACAAAGAAACGGAGAAACGAAGAAAGAAACGGAGATAGGAACAAAGAAACGGAGAAACGAAGAAAGAAACGGAGAAACGAAGACAGAAACGGAGGAACGGAGAAATAAATGGAGAAACCAAGAAACAAACGGAGAAACGAAGAAATAATCGGAGAAACGAAGAAAGAATCGGAGAAACGAAGAAAGAAACGGAGAAACGAAGAAAGAAACGGAGGAAGAAGAAAGAAACCGAGAAACGAAGACAGAAACGGAGAAACGAACAAAGAACCGGGGAAACGAAGAAAGAAACGGAGAAACGAAGAAAGAAACGCAGAAACGAAGAAAAGAACGGAGATACGAAGAAAGAAATGGAGAAACGAACAAAGAAACGGAGAAACGAAGAAAGAAACGGAGAAATGAAGAAAGTAACGGAGAAACGAAGAAAGAAACGGAGAAACGAACAAAGAAACGGAGAAACGAAGAAAGAAACGGAGAAACGAAGAAAGAAACGCAGAAACGAAGAAAGAAACGGAGAAACGAGGAATGAAACGGAGAAACGAACAAAGAAACGGTGAAACGAAGAAAGAAACGGAGAAATAAATGGAGAAACGAAGAAGTAAACGGAGCAATGAACAAGGAAACGGAGAAACGAAGAAACAAACGGAGAGACGTAGAGAGAAACGGAGAAACGAAGATAGAAACGGAGATATGAACAAAGAAACGGAGAAACGAAGAAAGAAACGGAGATAGGAACAAAGAAACGGAGAAACGAAGAAAGAAACGGAGAAACGAAGACAGAAACGGAGGAACGGAGAAATAAATGGAGAAACCAAGAAACAAACGGAGAAACGAAGAAATAATCGGAGAAACGAAGAAAGAATCGGAGAAACGAAGAAAGAAACGGAGAAACGAAGAAAGAAACGGAGAGAAGAAGAAAGAAACCGAGAAACGAAGACAGAAACGGAGAAACGAAGGAAGAAACGGAGAAACGAACAAAGAAACGGAGAAACGAAGAAAGAAACGGAGAAATGAAGAAAGTAACGGAGAAACGAAGAAAGAAACGGAGAAACGAACAAAGAAACGGAGAAACGAAGAAAGAAACGGAGAAACGAAGAAAGAAACGCAGAAACGAAGAAAGAAACGGAGAAACGAAGAAAGAAACAAAGAAACGAGGAATGAAACGGAGAAACAAACAAAGAAACGGAGAAACGAAGAAAGAAACGGGGAAATAAATGGAGAAACGAAGAAATTAGCGGAGCAATGAACAAGGAAACGGAGAAGCGAAGAAACAAACGGAGAGACGTAGAGAGAAACGGAGAAACGAAGATAGAAACGGAGATATGAACAAAGAAACGGAGAAACGAAGGAAGAAACGGAGATAGGAGCAAAGAAACGGAGAAACGAAGAAAGAAACGGAGAAACGAAGACAGAAACGGAGGAACGGAGAAATAAATGGAGAAACCAAGAAACAAACGGAGAAACGAAGAAATAATCGGAGAAACGAAGAAAGAATCGGAGAAACGAAGAAAGAAACGGAGAAACGAAGAAAGAAACGGAGAGAAGAAGAAAGAAACCGAGAAACGAAGACAGAAACGGAGAAACGAAGAAAGAACCGGGGAAACGAAGAAAGAAACGGAGAAACGAAGAAAGAAACGCAGAAACGAAGAAAAGAACGGAGATACGAAGAAAGAAATGGAGAAACGAAGAAAGAAACGGAGAAACGAAGAAAGAAACGGAGAAATAAATGGAGAAACGAAGAAACAAACAGAGAAACGGACAAAGAAACGGAGAAACGAAGAAAGTAACGTTGTAACGAAGAAAGAAACGAGGAAACGAAGAAAGAAACGGAGAAATAAATGGAGAAACGAAGAAATAAACGGAGAAACGAACAAGGAAACGGAGAAACGACGAAAGAAACGGAGAAACGAAGAAAGATACGAAGAAAGAAACGGAGAAACGAACAAAGAAACGGAGAAACGAACAAAGAAACGGAGAAACGAACAAAGAATCGGAGAAACGAACAAAAAAACGGAGAAACGATCAAAGAAACGGACAAACGGAGAAATAAATGGAGAAACGAAGAAATAAACGGAGAAACGAAGAAAGAAACGGAGAAACGAAGAAAGAAACGGAGAAACGAAGAAAGAAACGGAGAAACGAAGGAAGAAACGGAGAAACGAACAAAGAAACGGAGAAACGAAGAAAGAAACGGAGAAATGAAGAAAGTAACGGAGAAACGAAGAAAGAAACGGAGAAACGAACAAAGAAACGGAGAAACGAAGAAAGAAACGGAGAAACGAAGAAAGAAACGCAGAAACGAAGAAAGAAACGGAGAAACGAAGAAAGAAACAAAGAAACGAGGAATGAAACGGAGAAACGAACAAAGAAACGGTGAAACGAAGAAAGAAACGGAGAAATAAATGGAGAAACGAAGAAATAAACGGAGCAATGAACAAGGAAACGGAGAAACGAAGAAACAAACGGAGAGACGTAGAGAGAAACGGAGAAACGAAGATAGAAACGGAGATATGAACAAAGAAACGGAGAAACGAAGAAAGAAACGGAGATAGGAACAAAGAAACGGAGAAACGAAGAAAGAAACGGAGAAACGAAGACAGAAACGGAGGAACGGAGAAATAAATGGAGAAACCAAGAAACAAACGGAGAAACGAAGAAATAATCGGAGAAACGAAGAAAGAATCGGAGAAACGAAGAAAGAAACGGAGAAACGAAGAAAGAAACGGAGAGAAGAAGAAAGAAACCGAGAAACGAAGACAGAAACGGAGAAACGAACAAAGAACCGGGGAAACGAAGAAAGAAACGGAGAAACGAAGAAAGAAACGCAGAAACGAAGAAAAGAACGGAGATACGAAGAAAGAAATGGAGAAACGAACAAAGAAACGGAGAAACGAAGAAAGAAACGGAGAAATAAATGGAGAAACGAAGAAACAAACAGAGAAACGGACAAAGAAACGGAGAAACGAAGAAAGAAACGTTGTAACGAAGAAAGAAACGAGGAAACGAAGAAAGAAACGGAGAAATAAATGGAGAAACGAAGAAATAAACGGAGAAACGAACAAGGAAACGGAGAAACGACGAAAGAAACGGAGAAACGAAGAAAGATACGAAGAAAGAAACGGAGAAACGAACAAAGAAACGGAGAAACGAACAAAGAATCGGAGAAATGAACAAAAAAACGGAGAAACGATCAAAGAAACGGACAAACGGAGAAATAAATGGAGAAACGAAGAAATAAACGGAGAAACGAAGAAAGAAACGCAGAAACGAAGAAAGAAACGGAGAAACGAAGGAAGAAACGGAGAAACGAACAAAGAAACGGAGAAACGAAGAAAGAAACGGAGAAATGAAGAAAGAAACAAAGAAACGAGGAATGAAACGGAGAAACGAACAAAGAAACGGTGAAACGAAGAAAGAAACGGAGAAATAAATGGAGAAACGAAGAAATAAACGGAGCAATGAACAAGGAAACGGAGAAACGAAGAAACAAACGGAGAGACGTAGAGAGAAACGGAGAAACGAAGATAGAAACGGAGATATGAACAAAGAAACAGAGAAACGAAGAAAGAAACGGAGATAGGAACAAAGAAACGGAGAAACGAAGAAAGAAACGGAGAAACGAAGACAGAAACGGAGGAACGGAGAAATAAATGGAGAAACCAAGAAATAAACGGAGAAACGAAGAAATAATCGGAGAAACGAAGAAAGAATCGGAGAAACGAAGAAAGAAACGGAGAAACGAAGAAAGAAACGGAGAGAAGAAGAAAGAAACCGAGAAACGAAGACAGAAACGGAGAAACGAACAAAGAACCGGGGAAACGAAGAAAGAAACGGAGAAACGAAGAAAGAAACGCAGAAACGAAGAAAAGAACGGAGATACGAAGAAAGAAATGGAGAAACGAACAAAGAAACGGAGAAACGAAGAAAGAAACGGAGAAATAAATGGAGAAACGAAGAAATAAACGGAGAAACGAACAAGGAAACGGAGAAACGAAGAAAGAAACGGATAAACGAAGAAAAAAACGGAGAAACGTAGAAAGAAACGGAGATACGAACAAAGAAACGGAGAAACGAACAAAGAAACGGAGAAACGAACAAAGAAACGAAGAAACGGAGAAACGAACAATGAAACGGAGAAACGAAGAAAGAAACGGAGAAACGAAGAAAGAAACGGAGTAACGAACAAAGAAACGAAGAAACGGAGAAACGAACAATGAAACGGAGAAACGAAGAAAGAAACGGAGAAGCGAAGAAAGAAACGGAGAAACGAACAAAGAAACGGAGAAACGAACAAAGAAACGGACAAACGGAGAAATAAATGGAGAAACGATGAAAGTAACGGAGAAACGATCAAAGAAACGGAGGAACGGAGAAATAAATGGAGAAACGAAGAAACAAACAGAGAAACGGACAAAGAAACGGAGTAACGAAGAAAGAAACGGAGGAACGGAGAAATAAATGGAGAAACGGAGAAACGAAGGAAGAAACGGAGAAACGAACAAAGAAACGGAGAAACGAACAAAGAAACGGTGTAACGAAGAAAGAAACGAAGAAACGAAGAAAGAAACGGAGAAATAAATGGAGAAACGAAGAAATAAACGGAGAAACGAAGAAAGAAACGGAGAAACAAATGGAGAAACGAACAAAGAAACGAAGAAAGAAACGGAGAAACGAAGAAAGAAACGGAGAAATAAATGGAGAAACGAAGAAATAAACGGAGAAACGAACTAGGAAACGGAGAAGCGAAGAAAGAAACGGAGAAACGAAGGAAGAAACGGAGAAACGAACAAAGAAACGGAGAAACGAACAAAGAAACGGAGAAACGATCAAAGAGACGGAGAAACGGAGAAATAAATGGAGAAACGAAGAAACAAACAGAGAAACGGACAAAGAAACGGAGAAACGAAGAAAGAAACGGTGTAACGAAGAAAGAAACGAAGAAACGAAGAAAGAAACGGAGAAATAAATGGAGAAGCGAAGAAATAAACGGAGAAACGAACAAGGAAACGGAGAAACGACGAAAGAAACGGAGAAACGAAGAAAGATACGAAGAAAGAAACGGAGAAACGAACAAAGAAACGGAGAAACGAACAAAGAATCGGAGAAATGAACAAAAAAACGGAGAAACGATCAAAGAAACGGACAAACGGAGAAATAAATGGAGAAACGAAGAAATAAACGGAGAAACGAAGAAAGAAACGCAGAAACGAAGAAAGAAACGGAGAAACGAAGGAAGAAACGGAGAAACGAACAAAGAAACGGAGAAACGAAGAAAGAAACGGAGAAATGAAGAAAGAAACAAAGAAACGAGGAATGAAACGGAGAAACGAACAAAGAAACGGTGAAACGAAGAAAGAAACGGAGAAATAAATGGAGAAACGAAGAAATAAACGGAGCAATGAACAAGGAAACGGAGAAACGAAGAAACAAACGGAGAGACGTAGAGAGAAACGGAGAAACGAAGATAGAAACGGAGATATGAACAAAGAAACAGAGAAACGAAGAAAGAAACGGAGATAGGAACAAAGAAACGGAGAAACGAAGAAAGAAACGGAGAAACGAAGACAGAAACGGAGGAACGGAGAAATAAATGGAGAAACCAAGAAATAAACGGAGAAACGAAGAAATAATCGGAGAAACGAAGAAAGAATCGGAGAAACGAAGAAAGAAACGGAGAAACGAAGAAAGAAACGGAGAGAAGAAGAAAGAAACCGAGAAACGAAGACAGAAACGGAGAAACGAACAAAGAACCGGGGAAACGAAGAAAGAAACGGAGAAACGAAGAAAGAAACGCAGAAACGAAGAAAAGAACGGAGATACGAAGAAAGAAATGGAGAAACGAACAAAGAAACGGAGAAACGAAGAAAGAAACGGAGAAATAAATGGAGAAACGAAGAAATAAACGGAGAAACGAACAAGGAAACGGAGAAACGAAGAAAGAAACGGATAAACGAAGAAAAAAACGGAGAAACGTAGAAAGAAACGGAGATACGAACAAAGAAACGGAGAAACGAACAAAGAAACGGAGAAACGAACAAAGAAACGAAGAAACGGAGAAACGAACAATGAAACGGAGAAACGAAGAAAGAAACGGAGAAACGAAGAAAGAAACGGAGTAACGAACAAAGAAACGAAGAAACGGAGAAACGAACAATGAAACGGAGAAACGAAGAAAGAAACGGAGAAGCGAAGAAAGAAACGGAGAAACGAACAAAGAAACGGAGAAACGAACAAAGAAACGGACAAACGGAGAAATAAATGGAGAAACGATGAAAGTAACGGAGAAACGATCAAAGAATCGGAGGAACGGAGAAATAAATGGAGAAACGAAGAAACAAACAGAGAAACGGACAAAGAAACGGAGTAACGAAGAAAGAAACGGAGGAACGGAGAAATAAATGGAGAAACGGAGAAACGAAGGAAGAGACGGAGAAACGAAGAATCAAACGGAGAAACGAAGAAGGAAACGGAGAAACGAAGAAAGAAACGGAGAAACGAAGATAGAAACGGAGAAACGAAGAAAGAAACGGAGTAACGAAGAAAGAAACGGAGGAACGGAGAAATAAATGGAGAAACGGAGAAACGAAGAAAGAAACGGAGAAACGAAGAAACAAACGGAGAAACGAAGAAAGAAACGGAGAAACGATGAAAGAAACGGAGAAATGAAAAAAGAAACGGAGAAACAAAGAAAGAAACGGAAAAACGAAGAAAGAAACGGAGAAACGAACGAAGAAACGGAGAAACGAAGAAAGAAACGGAGAAAAGAAAAAACAAAGAAACGGAGAAACGAAGAAAGAAGCGGAGAAGCGAAAAAAGAAACGGAGAAACGAAGAAAGAAACTGTGGAACGTAGAAATAAATGGAGAAACGAAGAAATAAACGGAGAAACGAAGAAAGAAACGGAGAAACGAAGAAAGAAACGGAGAAACCAAGAAAGAAACGAAGAAAGAAACGGGGAAACGAAGAAAAAAACGGAGAAACGAGCAAAGAAACGGTGTAACGGAGAAATGAATGGAGAAACGAAGAAACAAACAGAGAAACGGACAAAGAAACGGAGAAACGAGGAAATAAACGGAGAAACGTAGAAAGAAACGGAGAAACGAAGAAAGAAACGGAGAAACGAAGAAAGAAACGCAGAAACGAAGAAAGAAACGGAGAAACGAAGAAAGAAACGGAGAAACGAGGAATGAAACGGAGAAACGAACAAAGAAACGGAGAAACGAAGAAAGAAACGGAGAAATAAATGGAGAAACGAAGAAATAAACGGAGCAATGAACAAGGAAACGGAGAAACGGAGAAACAAACGGAGAGACGTAGAGAGAAACGGAGAAACGAAGATAGAAACGGAGATATGAACAAAGAAACGGAGAAACGAAGAAAGAAACGGAGATAGGAACAAAGAAACGGAGAAACGAAGAAAGAAACGGAGAAACGAAGAAAGAAACGGAGAAACGAAGAAAGAAACGGAGAAATAAATGGAGAAACGAAGAAATAAACGGAGAAACGAACTAGGAAACGGAGAAACGAACAAAGAAACGGAGAAACGAACAAAGAAACGGACAAACGGAGAAATAAATGGAGAAACGAAGAAAGAAACGGAGAAACGAACAAAGAAACGGAGAAACGAACAAAGAAACGGTGTAACGAAGAAAGAAACGAAGAAACGAAGAAAGAAACGGAGAAATAAATGGAGAAACGAAGAAATAAACGGAGAAACGAAGAAAGAAACGGAGAAATAAATGGAGAAACGAAGAAATAAACGGAGAAACGAACAAGGAAACGGAGAAACGAAGAGAGAAACGGAGAAACGAAGAAAAAAACGGAGAAACGTAGAAAGAAACGGAGATACGAACAAAGAAACGGAGAAACGAACAAAGAAACGGAGAAACGAACAAAGAAACGAAGAAACGGAGAAACGAACAATGAAACGGAGAAACGAAGAAAGAAACGGAGAAGCGAAGAAAGAAACGGAGAAACGAAGAAAGAAACGGAGAAACGAACAACGAAACGGAGAAACGAAGAAAGAAACGGAGAAACGAAGAAAGAAACGGAGAAACGAACAAAGAAACGGTGTAACGAAGAAAGAAACGAAGAAACGAAGAAAGAAACGGAGAAATAAATGGAGAAACGAAGAAATAAACGGAGAAACGAACTAGGAAACGGAGAAACGAACAAAGAAACGGAGAAACGAACAAAGAAACGGACAAACGGAGAAATAAATGGAGAAACGAAGAAAGAAACGGAGAAACGAACAAAGAAACGGAGAAACGAACAAAGAAACGGTGTAACGAAGAAAGAAACGAAGAAACGAAGAAAGAAACGGAGAAATAAATGGAGAAACGAAGAAATAAACGGAGAAACGAAGAAAGAAACGGAGAAATAAATGGAGAAACGAACAAAGAAACGAAGAAACGGAGAAACGAACAATGAAACGGAGAAACGAAGAAAGAAACGGAGAAGCGAAGAAAGAAACGGAGAAACGAAGAAAGAAACGGAGAAATAAATGGAGAAACGAAGAAATAAACGGAGAAACGAACTAGGAAACGGAGAAGCGAAGAAAGAAACGGAGAAACGAAGGAAGAAACGGAGAAACGAACAAAGAAACGGAGAAACGAACAAAGAAACGGAGAAACGATCAAAGAGACGGAGAAACGGAGAAATAAATGGAGAAACGAAGAAACAAACAGAGAAACGGACAAAGAAACGGAGAAACGAAGAAAGAAACGGTGTAACGAAGAAAGAAACGAAGAAACGAAGAAAGAAACGGAGAAATAAATGGAGAAGCGAAGAAATAAACGGAGAAACGAACAAGGAAACGGAGAAACGACGAAAGAAACGGAGAAACGAAGAAAGAAACGAAGAAAGAAACGGAGAAACGAACAAAGAAACGGAGAAACGAACAAAGAAACGGAGAAACGAACAAAGAATCGGAGAAACGAACAAAAAATCGGAGAAACGAACAAAGAAACGGACAAACGGAGAAATAAATGGAGAAACGAAGAAATAAACGGAGAAACGAAGAAAGAAACGGAGAAACGAAGAACGAAACGGAGAAACGAAGGAAGAAACGGAGAAACGAACAAAGAAACGGAGAAACGAAGAAAGAAACGGAGAAATGAAGAAAGTAACGGAGAAACGAAGAAAGAAACGGAGAAACGAAGAAATAAACGGAGAAACGAAGAAAGAAACGGAGAAACGAAGAACGAAACGGAGAAACGAAGGAAGAAACGGAGAAACGAACAAAGAAACGGAGAAACGAAGAAAGAAACGGAGAAATGAAGAAAGAAACCGAGAAACGAAGACAGAAACGGAGAAACGAACAAAGAACCGGGGAAACGAAGAAAGAAACGGAGAAACGAAGAAAGAAACGCAGAAACGAAGAAAAGAACGGAGATACGAAGAAAGAAATGGAGAAACGAACAAAGAAACGGAGAAACGAAGAAAGAAACGGAGAAATAAATGGAGAAACAAAGAAACAAACAGAGAAACGGACAAAGAAACGGAGAAACGAAGAAAGAAACGTTGTAACGAAGAAAGAAACGAGGAAACGAAGAAAGAAACGGAGAAATAAATGGAGAAACGAAGAAATAAACGGAGAAACGAACAAGGAAACGGAGAAACGACGAAAGAAACGGAGAAACGAAGAAAGATACGAAGAAAGAAACGGAGAAACGAACAAAGAAACGGAGAAACGAACAAAGAAACGGAGAAACGAACAAAGAATCGGAGAAACGAACAAAAAAACGGAGAAACGATCAAAGAAACGGACAAACGGAGAAATAAATGGAGAAACGAAGAAATAAACGGAGAAACGAAGAAAGAAACGGAGAAACGAAGAAAGAAACGGAGAAACGAAGGAAGAAACGGAGAAACGAACAAAGAAACGGAGAAACGAAGAAAGAAACGGAGAAATGAAGAAAGTAACGGAGAAACGAAGAAAGAAACGGAGAAACGAACAAAGAAACGGAGAAACGAAGAAAGAAACGGAGAAACGAAGAAAGAAACGCAGAAACGAAGAAAGAAACGGAGAAACGAAGAAAGAAACAAAGAAACGAGGAATGAAACGGAGAAACGAACAAAGAAACGGTGAAACGAAGAAAGAAACGGAGAAATAAATGGAGAAACGAAGAAATAAACGGAGCAATGAACAAGGAAACGGAGAAACGAAGAAACAAACGGAGAGACGTAGAGAGAAACGGAGAAACGAAGATAGAAACGGAGAAACGAAGAAAGAAACGGAGAAACCAAGAAAGAAACGAAGAAAGAAACGGGGAAACGAAGAAAAAAACGGAGAAACGAGCAAAGAAACGGTGTAACGGAGAAATGAATGGAGAAACGAAGAAACAAACAGAGAAACGGACAAAGAAACGGAGAAACGAGGAAATAAACGGAGAAACGTAGAAAGAAACGGAGAAACGAAGAAAGAAACGGAGAAACGAAGAAAGAAACGCAGAAACGAAGAAAGAAACGGAGAAACGAAGAAAGAAACGGAGAAACGAGGAATGAAACGGAGAAACGAACAAAGAAACGGAGAAACGAAGAAAGAAACGGAGAAATAAATGGAGAAACGAAGAAATAAACGGAGCAATGAACAAGGAAACGGAGAAACGGAGAAACAAACGGAGAGACGTAGAGAGAAACGGAGAAACGAAGATAGAAACGGAGATATGAACAAAGAAACGGAGAAACGAAGAAAGAAACGGAGATAGGAACAAAGAAACGGAGAAACGAAGAAAGAAACGGAGAAACGAAGAAAGAAACGGAGAAACGAAGAAAGAAACGGAGAAATAAATGGAGAAACGAAGAAATAAACGGAGAAACGAACTAGGAAACGGAGAAACGAACAAAGAAACGGAGAAACGAACAAAGAAACGGACAAACGGAGAAATAAATGGAGAAACGAAGAAAGAAACGGAGAAACGAACAAAGAAACGGAGAAACGAACAAAGAAACGGTGTAACGAAGAAAGAAACGAAGAAACGAAGAAAGAAACGGAGAAATAAATGGAGAAACGAAGAAATAAACGGAGAAACGAAGAAAGAAACGGAGAAATAAATGGAGAAACGAAGAAATAAACGGAGAAACGAACAAGGAAACGGAGAAACGAAGAGAGAAACGGAGAAACGAAGAAAAAAACGGAGAAACGTAGAAAGAAACGGAGATACGAACAAAGAAACGGAGAAACGAACAAAGAAACGGAGAAACGAACAAAGAAACGAAGAAACGGAGAAACGAACAATGAAACGGAGAAACGAAGAAAGAAACGGAGAAGCGAAGAAAGAAACGGAGAAACGAAGAAAGAAACGGAGAAACGAACAACGAAACGGAGAAACGAAGAAAGAAACGGAGAAACGAAGAAAGAAACGCAGAAACGAAGAAAAGAACGGAGATACGAAGAAAGAAATGGAGAAACGAACAAAGAAACGGAGAAACGAAGAAAGAAACGGAGAAATAAATGGAGAAACGAAGAAATAAACGGAGAAACGAACTAGGAAACGGAGAAGCGAAGAAAGAAACGGAGAAACGAAGGAAGAAACGGAGAAACGAACAAAGAAACGGAGAAACGAACAAAGAAACGGAGAAACGATCAAAGAGACGGAGAAACGGAGAAATAAATGGAGAAACGAAGAAACAAACAGAGAAACGGACAAAGAAACGGAGAAACGAAGAAAGAAACGGTGTAACGAAGAAAGAAACGAAGAAACGAAGAAAGAAACGGAGAAATAAATGGAGAAGCGAAGAAATAAACGGAGAAACGAACAAGGAAACGGAGAAACGACGAAAGAAACGGAGAAACGAAGAAAGAAACGAAGAAAGAAACGGAGAAACGAACAAAGAAACGGAGAAACGAACAAAGAAACGGAGAAACGAACAAAGAATCGGAGAAACGAACAAAAAATCGGAGAAACGAACAAAGAAACGGACAAACGGAGAAATAAATGGAGAAACGAAGAAATAAACGGAGAAACGAAGAAAGAAACGGAGAAACGAAGAACGAAACGGAGAAACGAAGGAAGAAACGGAGAAACGAACAAAGAAACGGAGAAACGAAGAAAGAAACGGAGAAATGAAGAAAGTAACGGAGAAACGAAGAAAGAAACGGAGAAACGAAGAAATAAACGGAGAAACGAAGAAAGAAACGGAGAAACGAAGAACGAAACGGAGAAACGAAGGAAGAAACGGAGAAACGAACAAAGAAACGGAGAAACGAAGAAAGAAACGGAGAAATGAAGAAAGTAACGGAGAAACGAAGAAAGAAACGGAGAAACGAACAAAGAAACGGAGAAACGAAGAAAGAAACGGAGAAACGAAGAAAGAAACGCAGAAACGAAGAAAGAAACGGAGAAACGAAGAAAGAAACAAAGAAACGAGGAATGAAACGGAGAAACAAACAAAGAAACGGAGAAACGAAGAAAGAAACGGGGAAATAAATGGAGAAACGAAGAAATTAGCGGAGCAATGAACAAGGAAACGGAGAAGCGAAGAAACAAACGGAGAGACGTAGAGAGAAACGGAGAAACGAAGATAGAAACGGAGATATGAACAAAGAAACGGAGAAACGAAGGAAGAAACGGAGATAGGAACAAAGAAACGGAGAAACGAAGAAAGAAACGGAGAAACGAAGACAGAAACGGAGGAACGGAGAAATAAATGGAGAAACCAAGAAACAAACGGAGAAACGAAGAAATAATCGGAGAAACGAAGAAAGAATCGGAGAAACGAAGAAAGAAACGGAGAAACGAAGAAAGAAACGGAGAGAAGAAGAAAGAAACCGAGAAACGAAGACAGAAACGGAGAAACGAACAAAGAACCGGGGAAACGAAGAAAGAAACGGAGAAACGAAGAAAGAAACGCAGAAACGAAGAAAAGAACGGAGATACGAAGAAAGAAATGGAGAAACGAACAAAGAAACGGAGAAACGTAGAAAGAAACGGAGAAATAAATGGAGAAACGAAGAAACAAACAGAGAAACGGACAAAGAAACGGAGAAACGAAGAAAGAAACGTTGTAACGAAGAAAGAAACGAGGAAACGAAGAAAGAAACGGAGAAATAAATGGAGAAACGAAGAAATAAACGGAGAAACGAACAAGGAAACGGAGAAACGACGAAAGAAACGGAGAAACGAAGAAAGATACGAAGAAAGAAACGGAGAAACGAACAAAGAAACGGAGAAACGAACAAAGAAACGGAGAAACGAACAAAGAATCGGAGAAACGAACAAAAAAACGGAGAAACGATCAAAGAAACGGACAAACGGAGAAATAAATGGAGAAACGAAGAAATAAACGGAGAAACGAAGAAAGAAACGGAGAAACGAAGAAAGAAACGGAGAAACGAAGGAAGAAACGGAGAAACGAACAAAGAAACGGAGAAACGAAGAAAGAAACGGAGAAATGAAGAAAGTAACGGAGAAACGAAGAAAGAAACGGAGAAACGAACAAAGAAACGGAGAAACGAAGAAAGAAACGGAGAAACGAAGAAAGAATCGGAGAAATGAACAAAAAAACGGAGAAACGATCAAAGAAACGGACAAACGGAGAAATAAATGGAGAAACGAAGAAAGAAACGCAGAAACGAAGAAAGAAACGGAGAAACGAAGAAAGAAACAAAGAAACGAGGAATGAAACGGAGAAACGAACAAAGAAACGGTGAAACGAAGAAAGAAACGGAGAAATAAATGGAGAAACGAAGAAATAAACGGAGCAATGAACAAGGAAACGGAGAAACGAAGAAACAAACGGAGAGACGTAGAGAGAAACGGAGAAACGAAGATAGAAACGGAGATATGAACAAAGAAACAGAGAAACGAAGAAAGAAACGGAGATAGGAACAAAGAAACGGAGAAACGAAGAAAGAAACGGAGAAACGAAGACAGAAACGGAGGAACGGAGAAATAAATGGAGAAACCAAGAAATAAACGGAGAAACGAAGAAATAATCGGAGAAACGAAGAAAGAATCGGAGAAACGAAGAAAGAAACGGAGAAACGAAGAAAGAAACGGAGAGAAGAAGAAAGAAACCGAGAAACGAAGACAGAAACGGAGAAACGAACAAAGAACCGGGGAAACGAAGAAAGAAACGGAGAAACGAAGAAAGAAACGCAGAAACGAAGAAAAGAACGGAGATACGAAGAAAGAAATGGAGAAACGAACAAAGAAACGGAGAAACGAAGAAAGAAACGGAGAAATAAATGGAGAAACGAAGAAATAAACGGAGAAACGAACAAGGAAACGGAGAAACGAAGAAAGAAACGGATAAACGAAGAAAAAAACGGAGAAACGTAGAAAGAAACGGAGATACGAACAAAGAAACGGAGAAACGAACAAAGAAACGGAGAAACGAACAAAGAAACGAAGAAACGGAGAAACGAACAATGAAACGGAGAAACGAAGAAAGAAACGGAGAAACGAAGAAAGAAACGGAGTAACGAACAAAGAAACGAAGAAACGGAGAAACGAACAATGAAACGGAGAAACGAAGAAAGAAACGGAGAAGCGAAGAAAGAAACGGAGAAACGAACAAAGAAACGGAGAAACGAACAAAGAAACGGACAAACGGAGAAATAAATGGAGAAACGATGAAAGTAACGGAGAAACGATCAAAGAAACGGAGGAACGGAGAAATAAATGGAGAAACGAAGAAACAAACAGAGAAACGGACAAAGAAACGGAGTAACGAAGAAAGAAACGGAGGAACGGAGAAATAAATGGAGAAACGGAGAAACGAAGGAAGAGACGGAGAAACGAAGAATCAAACGGAGAAACGAAGAAGGAAACGGAGAAACGAAGAAAGAAACGGAGAAACGAAGATAGAAACGGAGAAACGAAGAAAGAAACGGAGTAACGAAGAAAGAAACGGAGGAACGGAGAAATAAATGGAGAAACGGAGAAACGAAGAAAGAAACGGAGAAACGAAGAAACAAACGGAGAAACGGAGAAACGATGAAAGAAACGGAGAAATGAAAAAAGAAACGGAGAAACAAAGAAAGAAACGGAAAAATGAAGAAAGAAACGGAGAAACGAACGAAGAAACGGAGAAACGAAGAAAGAAACGGAGAAACGAAGAAAGAAACGGAGAAACGAGGAATGAAACGGAGAAACGAACAAAGAAACGGAGAAACGAAGAAAGAAACGGAGAAATAAATGGAGAAACGAAGAAATAAACGGAGCAATGAACAAGGAAACGGAGAAACGGAGAAACAAACGGAGAGACGTAGAGAGAAACGGAGAAACGAAGATAGAAACGGAGATATGAACAAAGAAACGGAGAAACGAAGAAAGAAACGGAGATAGGAACAAAGAAACGGAGAAACGAAGAAAGAAACGGAGAAACGAAGAAAGGAACGGAGAAACGAAGAAAGAAACGGAGAAATAAATGGAGAAACGAAGAAATAAACGGAGAAACGAACAGAGAAACGGAGAAACGATCAAAGAAACGGAGAAACGGAGAAATGAATGGAGAAACGAAGAAATAAACGGAGAAACGAACAGAGAAACGGAGAAACGAAGAAAGAAACGGTGTAACGAAGAAAGAAACGAAGAAACGAAGAAGGAAACGGAGAAACAAATGGAGAAACGAAGAAATAAACGGAGAAACGAACAAGAAAACGGAGAAACGAAGAAAGAAACGGAGAAACGAAGAAAGAAACGAAGAAAGAAGCGGAGAAACGAAGAAAGAAACGGAGAAACGAACAAAGAAACGGAGAAACGAACAAAGAAACGGAGAAACGATCAAAGAAACGGAGAAACGGAGAAATAAATGGAGAAACGAAGAAACAAACAGAGAAACGGACAAAGAAACGGAGTAACGAAGAAAGAAACGGAGGAACGGAGAAATAAATGGAGAAACGGAGAAACGAAGGAAGAGACGGAGAAACGAAGAAACAAACGGAGAAACGAAGAAGGAAACGGAGAAACGAAGAAAGAAACGGAGAAACGAAGATAGAAACGGAGAAACGAAGAAAGAAACGGAGTAACGAAGAAAGAAACGGAGGAACGGAGAAATAAATGGAGAAACGGAGAAACGAAGAAAGAAACGGAGAAACGAAGAAACAAACGGAGAATCGAAGAAAGAAACGGAGAAACGATGAAAGAAACGGAGAAATGAAAAAAGAAACGGAGAAACAAAGAAAGAAACGGAAAAACGAAGAAAGAAACGGAGAAACGAACGAAGAAACGGAGAAACGAAGAAAGAAACGGAGAAAAGAAAAAACAAAGGAACGGAGAAACGAAGAAAGAAGCGGAGAAGCGAAAAAAGAAACGGAGAAACGAAGAAAGAAACTGTGGAACGTAGAAATAAATGGAGAAACGAAGAAATAAACGGAGAAACGAAGAAAGAAACGGAGAAACGAAGAAAGAAACGGAGAAACCAAGAAAGAAACGAAGAAAGAAACGGGGAAACGAAGAAAAAAACGGAGAAACGAGCAAAGAAACGGTGTAACGGAGAAATGAATGGAGAAACGAAGAAACAAACAGAGAAACGGACAAAGAAACGGAGAAACGAGGAAATAAACGGAGAAACGTAGAAAGAAACGGAGAAACGAAGAAAGAAACGGAGAAACGAAGAAAGAAACGCAGAAACGAAGAAAGAAACGGAGAAACGAAGAAAGAAACGGAGAAACGAGGAATGAAACGGAGAAACGAACAAAGAAACGGAGAAACGAAGAAAGAAACGGAGAAATAAATGGAGAAACGAAGAAATAAACGGAGCAATGAACAAGGAAACGGAGAAACGGAGAAACAAACGGAGAGACGTAGAGAGAAACGGAGAAACGAAGATAGAAACGGAGATATGAACAAAGAAACGGAGAAACGAAGAAAGAAACGGAGATAGGAACAAAGAAACGGAGAAACGAAGAAAGAAACGGAGAAACGAAGAAAGAAACGGAGAAACGAAGAAAGAAACGGAGAAATAAATGGAGAAACGAAGAAATAAACGGAGAAACGAACAGAGAAACGGAGGAACGATCAAAGAAACGGAGAAACGGAGAAATGAATGGAGAAACGAAGAAACAAACAGAGAAACGGACAAAGAAACGGAGAAACGAAGAAAGAAACGGTGTAACGAAGAAAGAAACGAAGAAACGAAGAAGGAAACGGAGAAACAAATGGAGAAACGAAGAAATAAACGGAGAAACGAACAAGAAAACGGAGAAACGAAGAAAGAAACGGAGAAACGAAGAAAGAAACGAAGAAAGAAGCGGAGAAACGAAGAAAGAAACGGAGAAACGAACAAAGAAACGGAGAAACGATCAAAGAAACGGAGAAACGGAGAAAAAAAAGGAGAAACGAAGAAACAAACAGAGAAACGGACAAAGAAACGGAGTAACGAAGAAAGAAACGGAGGAACGGAGAAATAAATGGAGAAACGGAGAAACGAAGGAAGAGACGGAGAAACGAAGAAACAAACGGAGAAGCGAAGAAGGAAACGGAGAAACGAAGAAAGAAACGGAGAAACGAAGATAGAAACGGAGAAACGAAGAAAGAAACGGAGTAACGAAGAAAGAAACGGAGGAACGGAGAAATAAATGGAGAAACGGAGAAACGAAGGAAGAGACGGAGAAACGAAGAAACAAACGGAGAAACGAAGAAGGAAACGGAGAAACGAAGAAAGAAACGGAGAAACGAAGATAGAAACGGAGAAACGAAGAAAGAAACGGAGTAACGAAGAAAGAAACGGAGAAACGAAGAAAGAAACGGAGAAACGAAGAAAGAAACGGAGAACCGAAGAAAGAAACGGAGAGACGAAGAAAGAAACGAAGAAACGAAGAAAGAAACGGAGAAATAAATGGAGAAACGAAGAAATAAACCGAGAAACGGAAAAAGAAACGGAGAAACGAACAAAGGAACGGAGAAACGAAGAAACAAACGGAGAGACGAAGAAAGAAACGAAGAAACGAAGAAAGAAACGGAGAAATAAATGGAGAAACGAAGAAATAAACCGAGAAACGGAAAAAGAAACGGAGAAACGAACAAAGGAACGGAGAAACGAAGAAACAAACGGAGAAACGAACAAAGAAACGGAGAAACGAACAAAGAAACGGAGAAACGAAGAAAGAAACGGAGAAATAAATGGAGAAACGAAGAAATAAACGGAGACACGAACAAGGAAACGGAGAAACGAAGAAAGAAACGGAGAAACGAAGAAAGAAACGGAGAAACGTAGAAAGAAACGGAGATACGAACAAAGAAATGGAGAAACGAACAAAGAAACGGAGAAACGAAGAAATAAAAGGAGAAACGAAGAAAGACACGGAGAAACGAACATTGAAACGCAGAAACGAAGAATGAAACGCAGAAACGAAGAAATAAACGGAGAAATGAAGAAAGAAACGGAGAAACAAAGAAAGAAACGGAGAAACGAACAAAGAAACGGAGAAACGAACAAAGAAACGGAGAAACGAAGAATGAATCGGAGAAACGAAGAAAGAAACGGAGAAACGAAGAAAGAAACGGAGAAATAAATGGAGAAACGAAGAAATAATCCGAAAAACGGAAAAAGAGACGGAGAAACGAAGAAAGAGACGGAGAAACGAAGAAAGAAACGGAGAAACGAAGAAAGAAACGGAGAAACGAAGAAAGAAACGGAGAAACGAAGAAAGAAACGGGGAAACGAAGAAAAAAACGGAGAAACGAACAAAGAAACGGAGTAATGAACAAAGAAACGGCGAAACGAAGAAAGAAACGGAGGAACGGAGAATTAAAAGGAGAAACGAAGAAATAAACGGAGAAACGTAGAAAGAAACGGAGAAACGAAGAAAGAAACGGAGAAACGAAGAAACGAAAAAGTAAACCGAGAAACGGAGGAAGAAACGGAGAAACGAAGAAAGAAACGGAGAAACGAAGAAACAAACGGAGAAACGAAGAAAGAAACGGAGAAATAAATGGAGAAACGAAGAAATAATCCGAAAAACGGAAAAAGAAACGGAGAAACGAAGAAAGAGACGGAGAAACGAAGAAAGAAACGGAGAAACGGAGAAATAAATGGAGAAACGAAGAAATAAACGTAGAAACGAAGAAAGAAACGGAGAAACGGAGAAAGAAACGGAGAAACGAAGAAATAAACGGAGAAACGAAGAAAGAAACGAAGAAACGAAGAAAGAAACGGAGAAACGAACAAGGAAACGGAGAAACGAAGAAAGAAACGGAGAAACGAAGAAATAAACGGAGAAACGAAGAAGGAAACGGAGAAACGAAGAAAGAAACGGAGTAACGAAGAATGAAACGGAGGAACGGAGAAATAAATGGAGGAACGGAGAAACGAAGAAAGAAACGGAGAAACGAAGAAACAAACGGAGAAACGAAGAAAGAAACGGAGAAACGAAGAAAGAAACGGAGAAATGAAGAAAGAAACGGAGAAACAAAGAAAGAAACGGAGAAACGAAGAAAGAAACGGAGAAACGAACGAAGAAACGGAGAAACGAAGAAAGAAACGGAGAAACGAACAAAGAAACGGAGAAACGAAGAAAGAAGCGGAGAACCGAACAAAGGAAAGGAGAAACGAAGAAAGAAACGGAGGAACGGAGAAATAAATGGGGAAACGAAGAAATAAACGGAGAAACGAAGAAAGAAACGGAGAAACGAAGAAAGAAACGGAGAAACGAAGAAAGAAACGGAGAAACGAAGAAAGAAACGGAGAAACGAAGAAAGAAACTGAAAAACGAACACATACACGGAGAAACGAAGAAACAAACGGGGAAACGAAGAAAGAAACGGAGAAATAAATGGAGAAACGAAGAAATAATCCGAAAAACGGAAAAAGAAACGGAGAAACGAAGAAAGAGACGGAGAAACGAAGAAAGAAACGGAGAAACGGAGAAATAAATGGAGAAACGAAGAAATAAACGTAGAAACGAAGAAAGAAACGGAGAAACGGAGAAAGAAACGGAGAAACGAAGAAATAAACGGAGAAACGAAGAAAGAAACGAAGAAACGAAGAAAGAAACGGAGAAACGAACAAGGAAACGGAGAAACGAAGAAAGAAACGGAGAAACGAAGAAATAAACGGAGAAACGAAGAAGGAAACGGAGAAACGAAGAAAGAAACGGAGTAACGAAGAAAGAAACGGAGGAACGGAGAAATAAATGGAGGAACGGAGAAACGAAGAAAGAAACGGAGAAACGAAGAAACAAACGGAGAAACGAAGAAAGAAACGGAGAAACGAAGAAAGAAACGGAGAAATGAAGAAAGAAACGGAGAAACAAAGAAAGAAACGGAGAAACGAAGAAAGAAACGGAGAAACGAACGAAGAAACGGAGAAACGAAGAAAGAAACGGAGAAACGAACAAAGAAACGGAGAAACGAAGAAAGAAGCGGAGAAGCGAACAAAGGAAAGGAGAAACGAAGAAAGAAACGGAGGAACGGAGAAATAAATGGGGAAACGAAGAAATAAACGGAGAAACGAAGAAAGAAACGGAGAAACGAAGAAAGAAACGGAGAAACGAAGAAAGAAACGGAGAAACGAAGAAAGAAACGGAAAAACGAAGAAAGAAACGGAGAAACGAAGAAAGAAACGGAGAAACGAAGAAAGAAACGGAGAAACGAAGAAAGAAACGGAGAAATAAATGGAGAAACGAAGAAATAAACGGAGAAACGAACAAGGAAACGAAGAAACGAAGAAAGAAACTGAGAAACGAAGAAAGAAACGGAGAAACGAAGAAAGAAACGGAGAAACGAAGAAAGAAACGGAGAAACGAAGAAAGAAACGGAGAAACGAAGAAAGAAACGGAGTAACGAAGAAAGAAACGGAGGAACGGAGAAATAAATGGAGAAACGGAGAAACGAAGAAAGAAACGGAGAAACGAAGAAAGAAACGGAGAAACGAAGAAAGAAACGGAGAAACGAAGAAAGAAACGGAGAAACGAAGAAAGAAACGGAGAAACGAACAATGAAACGCAGAATCGAAGAATGAAACGGAGAAACGAAGATATAAACGGAGAAATGAAGAAAGAAACGGAGAAACAAAGAAAGAATCGGAGAAACGAACAAAGAAACGGAGAAACGAAGAAAGAAACGGAGAAACGAAGAACGAAACGGAGAAACGAAGAAAGAAACGGAGAAATAAATGGAGAAACGAAGATATAAACGTAGAAACGAAGAAAGAAACGGAGAAACGAAGAAATGAACGGAGAAACGAAGACAGAAACAGAGAAAGGGGGAAAGAAACGGAGAAACGAGGAAATAAACCGACAAACGGAGAAAGAAACGGAGAAACGAAGAAAGAAACAGAGAAACGAACAATGAAACGCAGAAACGAAGAAAGAAGCTGAGAAATAAATGGAGAAACGAAGAAATAAACGGAGAAACGAACAAGGAAACGGAGAAACGAAGAAAGAAACGGAGAAACGAATAAAGAAACGGAGAAACGAAGAAAGAAACGGAGAAACGAAGAAAGAAACGGAGAGACGAAGAAAGAAACGAAGAAACGAAGAAAGAAACGGAGAAATAAATGGAGAAACGAAGAAATAAACCGAGAAACGGAAAAAGAAACGGAGAAACGAACAAAGGAACGGAGAAACGAAGAAACAAACGGAGAAACGAACAAAGAAACGGAGAAACGAACAAAGAAACTGAGAAACGAACAAAGAAACGGAGAAATAAATGGAGAAACGAAGAAATAAACGGAGACACGAACAAGGAAACGGAGAAACGAAGAAAGAAACGGAGAAACGAAGAAAGAAACGGAGAAACGTAGAAAGAAACGGAGATACGAACAAAGAAATGGAGAAACGAACAAAGAAACGGAGAAACGAAGAAATAAAAGGAGAAACGAAGAAAGACACGGAGAAACGAACATTGAAACGCAGAAACGAAGAATGAAACGGAGAAACGAAGAAATAAACGGAGAAATGAAGAAAGAAACGGAGAAACAAAGAAAGAAACGGAGAAACGAACAAAGAAACGGAGAAACGAAGAAAGAAACGGAGAAACGAAGAATGAATCGGAGAAACGAAGAAAGAAACGGAGAAACGAAGAAAGAAACGGAGAAATAAATGGAGAAACGAAGAAATAATCCGAAAAACGGAAAAAGAAACGGAGAAACGAAGAAAGAGACGGAGAAACGAAGAAAGAAACGGAGAAACGAAGAAAGAAACGGAGAAACGAAGAAAGAAACGGAGAAACGAAGAAAGAAACGGAGAAACGAACAATGAAACGCAGAATCGAAGAATGAAACGGAGAAACGAAGATATAAACGGAGAAATGAAGAAAGAAACGGAGAAACAAAGAAAGAATCGGAGAAACGAACAAAGAAACGGAGAAACGAAGAAAGAAACGGAGAAATAAATGGAGAAACGAAGAAATAAACGGAGACACGAACAAGGAAACGGAGAAACGAAGAAAGAAACGGAGAAACGAAGAAGGAAACGGAGAACGATGAAAGAAACGGAGAAACGAAGAAAGAAACGGAGAAACGAAGAAAGAAACGGAGAAACGAAGAAAGAAACGGAGAGACGAAGAAAGAAACGAAGAAACGAAGAAAGAAACGGAGAAATAAACGGAGAAACGAAGAAATAAACCGAGAAACGGAAAAAGAAACGGAGAAACGAACAAAGGAACGGAGAAACGAACAAAGAAACGGAGAAACGAACAAAGAAACGGAGAAACGAACAAAGAAACGGAGAAACGAAGAACGAAACGGAGAAATAAATGGAGAAACGAAGAAATAAACGGAGACACGAACAAGGAAACGGAGAAACGAAGAAAGAAACGGAGAAACGTAGAAAGAAACGAAGATACGAACAAAGAAACGGAGAAACGAACAAAGAAACGGAGAAACGAAGAAATAAACGGAGAAACGAAGAAAGACACGGAGAAACGAACAATGAAAGGCAGAAACGAAGAATGAAATGGAGAAACGAAGAAATAAACGGAGAAATGAAGAAAGAAACGGAGAAACAAAGAAAGAAACGGAGAAACGAACAAAGAAACGGAGAAACGAAGAAAGAAACGGAGAAACGAAGAAAGAAACGGAGAAATAAATAGAGAAACGAAGAAATAATCCGAAAAACGGAAAAAGAAACGGAGAAACGAAGAAAGAGACGGAGAAACGAAGAAAGAAACGGAGAAACGAAGAAAGAAACGGAGAAACGAAGAAAGAAACGGAGAAACAAAGAAAGAAACGGGGAAACGAAGAAAAAAACGGAGAAACGAACAAAGAAACGGAGTAATGAACAAAGAAACGGCGAAACGAAGAAAGAAACGGAGGAACGGAGAATTAAAAGGAGAAACGAAGAAATAAACGGAGAAACGTAGAAAGAAACGGAGAAACGAAGAAAGAAACGGAGAAACGAAGAAACGAAAAAGTAAACCGAGAAACGGAGAAAGAAACGGAGAAACGAACACATAAACGGAGAAACGAAGAAACAAACGGAGAAACGAAGAAAGAAACGGAGAAATAAATGGAGAAACGAAGAAATAATCCGAAAAACGGAAAAAGAAACGGAGAAACGAAGAAATAGACGGAGAAACGAAGAAAGAAACGGAGAAACGGAGAAATAAATGGAGAAACGAAGAAATAAACGTAGAAACGAAGAAAGAAACGGAGAAACGGAGAAAGAAACGGAGAAACGAAGAAATAAACGGAGAAACGAAGAAAGAAACGAAGAAACGAAGAAAGAAACGGAGAAACGAACAAGGAAACGGAGAAACGAAGAAAGAAACGGAGAAACGAAGAAATAAACGGAGAAACGAAGAAGGAAACGGAGAAACGAAGAAAGAAACGGAGTAACGAAGAAAGAAACGGAGGAACGGAGAAATAAATGGAGGAACGGAGAAACGAAGAAAGAAACGGAGAAACGAAGAAACAAACGGAGAAACGAAGAAAGAAACGGAGAAACGAAGAAAGAAACGGAGAAATGAAGAAAGAAACGGAGAAACAAAGAAAGAAACGGAGAAACGAAGAAAGAAACGGAGAAACGAACGAAGAAACGGAGAAACGAAGAAAGAAACGGAGAAACGAACAAAGAAACGGAGAAACGAAGAAAGAAGCGGAGAAGCGAACAAAGGAAAGGAGAAACGAAGAAAGAAACGGAGGAACGGAGAAATAAATGGGGAAACGAAGAAATAAACGGAGAAACGAAGAAAGAAACGGAGAAACGAAGAAAGAAACGGAGAAACGAAGAAAGAAACGGAGAAACGAAGAAAGAAACGGAAAAACGAAGAAAGAAACGGAGAAACGAAGAAAGAAACGGAGAAACGAAGAAAGAAACGGAGAAACGAAGAAAGAAACGGAGAAATAAATGGAGAAACGAAGAAATAAACGGAGAAACGAACAAGGAAACGAAGAAACGGAGAAAGAAACTGAGAAACGAAGAAAGAAACGGAGAAACGAAGAAAGAAACGGAGAAACGAAGAAAGAAACGGAGAAACGAAGAAAGAAACGGAGAAACGAAGAAAGAAACGGAGTAACGAAGAAAGAAACGGAGGAACGGAGAAATAAATGGAGAAACGGAGAAACGAAGAAAGAAACGGAGAAACGAAGAAAGAAACGGAGAAACGAAGAAAGAAACGGAGAAACGAAGAAAGAAACGGAGAAACCAAGAAAGAAACGGAGAAACGAACAATGAAACGCAGAATCGAAGAATGAAACGGAGAAACGAAGATATAAACGGAGAAATGAAGAAAGAAACGGAGAAACAAAGAAAGAATCGGAGAAACGAACAAAGAAACGGAGAAACGAAGAAAGAAACGGAGAAACGAAGAACGAAACGGAGAAACGAAGAAAGAAACGGAGAAATAAATGGAGAAACGAAGATATAAACGTAGAAACGAAGAAAGAAACGGAGAAACGAAGAAATGAACGGAGAAACGAAGACAGAAACAGAGAAAGGGGGAAAGAAACGGAGAAACGAGGAAATAAACCGACAAACGGAGAAAGAAACGGAGAAACGAAGAAAGAAACAGAGAAACGAACAATGAAACGCAGAAACGAAGAAAGAAGCTGAGAAATAAATGGAGAAACGAAGAAATAAACGGAGAAACGAACAAGGAAACGGAGAAACGAAGAAAGAAACGGAGAAACGAAGAAAGAAACGGAGAAACGAAGAAAGAAACGGAGAAACGAAGAAAGAAACGGAGAGACGAAGAAAGAAACGAAGAAACGAAGAAAGAAACGGAGAAATAAATGGAGAAACGAAGAAATAAACCGAGAAACGGAAAAAGAAACGGAGAAACGAACAAAGGAACGGAGAAACGAAGAAACAAACGGAGAAACGAACAAAGAAACGGAGAAACGAACAAAGAAACTGAGAAACGAACAAAGAAACGGAGAAATAAATGGAGAAACGAAGAAATAAACGGAGACACGAACAAGGAAACGGAGAAACGAAGAAAGAAACGGAGAAACGAAGAAAGAAACGGAGAAACGTAGAAAGAAACGGAGATACGAACAAAGAAATGGAGAAACGAACAAAGAAACGGAGAAACGAAGAAATAAAAGGAGAAACGAACATTGAAACGCAGAAACGAAGAATGAAACGGAGAAACGAAGAAATAAACGGAGAAATGAAGAAAGAAACGGAGAAACAAAGAAAGAAACGGAGAAACGAACAAAGAAACGGAGAAACGAAGAAAGAAACGGAGAAACGAAGAATGAATCGGAGAAACGAAGAAAGAAACGGAGAGACGAAGAAAGAAACGGAGAAATAAATGGAGAAACGAAGAAATAATCCGAAAAACGGAAAAAGAAACGGAGAAACGAAGAAAGAGACGGAGAAACGAAGAAAGAAACGGAGAAACGAAGAAAGAAACGGAGAACCGAAGAAAGAAACGGAGAAACGAAGAAAGAAACGGGGAAACGAAGAAAAAAACGGAGAAACGAACAAAGAAACGGAGTAATGAACAAAGAAACGGCGAAACGAAGAAAGAAACGGAGGAACGGAGAATTAAAAGGAGAAACGAAGAAATAAACGGAGAAACGTAGAAAGAAACGGAGAAACGAAGAAAGAAACGGAGAAACGAAGAAACGAAAAAGTAAACCGAGAAACGAAGAAAGAAACGGAGAAACGAACAAGGAAACGGAGAAACGAAGAAAGAAACGGAGAAACGAAGAAATAAACGGAGAAACGAAGAAAGAAACGGAGAAGCGGAGAAAGAAACGGAGAGACGAAGAAATAAATGGAGAAACGAAGAAAGAAACGAAGAAACGAAGAAAGAAACGGAGAAACGAACAAAGAAACGGAGAAACGAAGAAAGAAACGGAGAAACGAACAATGAAACGCAGAAACGAAGAATGAAACGGAGAAACGAAGATATAAACGGAGAAATGAAGAAAGAAACGGAGAAACAAAGAAAGAATCGGAGAAACGAACAAAGAAACGGAGAAACGAACAAAGAAACGGAGAAACGAAGAATGAAACGGAGAAACGAAGAAAGAAACGGAGAAATAAATGGAGAAACGAAGATATAAACGGAGAAACGAAGAAAGAAACGGAGAAACGAAGAAATAAACGGAGAAACGAAGACAGAAACAGTGAAACGGGGAAAGAAACAGAGAAACGAGGAAATAAACCGACAAACGGAGAAAGAAACGGAGAAACGAAGAAAGAAACAGAGAAACGAACAATGAAACGCAGCAACGAAGAAAGAAGCGGAGAAATAAATGGAGAAACGAAGAAATAAACGGAGAAACGAACAAGGAAACGGAGAAACGAAGAAAGAAACGGAGAAACGAAGAAAGAACCGGAGAAACGAAGAAAGAAACGGAGAAACGAAGAAAGAAACGGAGAGACGAAGAAAGAAACGAAGAAACGAAGAAAGAAACGGAGAAATAAATGGAGAAACGAAGAAATAAACCGAGAATCGGAAAAAGATACGGAGAAACGAACAAAGGAACGGAGAAACGAAGAAAGAAACGGAGAAACGAACAAAGAAACGGAGAAACGAACAAAGAAACGGAGAAACGAAGAAAGAAACGGAGAAATAAATGGAGAAACGAAGAAATAAACGCAGACACGAACAAGGAAACGGAGAAACGAAGAAAGAAACGGAGAAACGAAGAAAGAAACGGAGAAACGAAGAAAGAAACGGAGAACGATGAAAGAAACGGAGAAACGAAGAAAGAAACGGAGAAACGAAGAAAGAAACGGAGAAACGAAGAAAGAAACGGAGAAACGAAGAAAGAAACGGAGAGACGAAGAAACGAAGAAAGAAACGGAGAAATAAACGGAGAAACGAAGAAATAAACCGAGAAACGGAAAAAGAAACGGAGAAACGAACAAAGGAACGGAGAAACGAAGAAAGAAACGGAGAAACGAACAAAGAAACGGAGAAACGAACAAAGAAACGGAGAAACGAAGAAAGAAGCGGAGAAATAAATGGAGAAACGAAGAAATAAACGGAGACACGAACAAGGAAACGGAGAAACGAAGAAAGAAACGGAGAAACGAAGAAAGAAACGGAGAAACGTAGAAAGAAACGAAGATACGAACAAAGAAACGGAGAAACGAACAAAGAAACGGAGAAACGAAGAAATAAACGGAGAAATGAAGAAAGAAACGGAGAAACAAAGAAAGAAACGGAGAAACGAACAAAGAAACGGAGAAACGAAGAAAGAAACGGAGAAACGAACAAAGAAACGGAGAAACGAACAAAGAAACGGAGAAACGAAGAAAGAAGCGGAGAAATAAATGGAGAAACGAAGAAATAAACGGAGACACGAACAA